>NC_060122.1:691411846-691714876 GCF_021461395.2 Schistocerca americana
AGGGGACGGAATAAGTTTTATTTTATTTGTCTTTTTAAAGTAATATTTGGGTTTTATCTATCTTGTGACTGACAGAGTCACAATTTTTCATTCTTTGTTCGATTCTACGTTTATTACAGGAAGTTACAGGAATAAAAAACCGAAACTTTCAGAAACTGGTTATTTTGAGCAGTTTTAACAATCTAATTAAACAGGCATTGAAAAAAAAAGCTATAGCCAAAAACCGGTTGTTTCAGCGACGACCGCTATCCCTAAATAGCCTAGACGTGGCATCAGGCAGCTTTAAAATAGTTTCTTTTGTCAAGTTCGCTCTGTGAGTGACCCAAAATGGCTCCCAGGATTGTGAAATCATAATCGATAAGGCTCGGTATTTACTCTCCTTTCGACAGGCTGCAAGTAGGTTTCCTTATTTAGCGACACGCTTTATAGAGGGTGATTCCGTGATGATGTTACATACTTTCAGGGATGATGGACAAGAGTAATGTATCAATTTCAGGTAAGGGACCCTAGTCGGAAACGACCGAGTGGAAAGTTATAAGCGAAAACTGTCCTCACACCTCTGAAAGTGGAATATATGTACCGATACTGCTGCTGCTGCAACTGTAGGGTAGGTAACTTCCAGAGGTGGTACTACGTGCCAAATCAAGGAAAAAATGCCCGGTAAACATGGGCTTAAAAATACATACCTTAAAAGCTACGACTACTCCTTCATCTTTGCTAGTGTAAAAAACATCTCTTCTACTAAATAAGTTCCCGAAGCTCCTCGGGTATGCATTTTGGAGCCCACGTTTACTAGACTTTTTATTGTAGTTTTGGTCTGTACTTCCGCATCGCCTACCGCACAGTGTTAGCAACAACTGCGTCGTTACATGTATTCCATTGTCAGAGGTTTCAGAACGATTTTCACTTGCAACTTCCAACTCAGCCTTTTCCAGACCGAGCGCCCTTACCCTTCTCATCATCCCTACAAGTTTTTAACATCATCACTAAATCACCCTGTATATCACTGTATCTACGGATATTAACGTAAACCATTAAAGTTAAATATAAGCAAAAAGAAACTGCACCATAATCTACGAAGGATCAGTTTATCTGATTTTCTTTTGTCCAAGCGAGATCGTTATGCAGCATTGTAAAGTTCTTCTTGCTTCACACACTATGTAGTTGACATTTTCCACGGTACGTCTGAATGCTGCGAGTAAGCCGAATAAGTTGCTGTCGTGAGTGGTGATAGAGATTGCTACTGTAACGTATTATAGAGTGGCATTTCCATCGGTTGGCAAGCAGACAGTGAGTCTGGTCACACCATATGTCGCTGTAGGTAGGCTGGTGCGATGAGGAACCGAACGAGGCGTGAGAACGTATCTATCGTAGCAGTCGTAGATGCCGATGGCCACCTGAAGTTCAGGCCCGAAAAAAAACTACGTTTTCTGCACCGAACATTAATTATTAGACTCACGTTTGACATAAACACTATGGGATGTCTTAAGATTCATTAAAGCTTCTTCACTGTTAAGCACTATGCAGTAAACTAATTGCAGTAAGAAACAACTGACAGTGAAAATGCTACCAACGAAGAAGAAATCCATCCGACGTCGTACTAAACTTACTCATTCTTATCGGCAGACAAACAAGTCAGTCGGCGTCAGAACATACTCCTGGCGTCACCCTTTTGTCAGTCATGTCTTATTTTTCATAATTCTACAAAATAAAGTGCATGAGAATGAGTAATTGTTCACATCTACATCTACATACAGATCGATACCTCGCAAGTCACCGTACGGTGCGTGGCGGAGGGTACCCTGTACCACTTCTTGTCATTTCCCCTCCTGTTCCATTCGAAAATAGAGCGAGCCAAAAAGACTGTGTATATGTCTCCCTATGAGCCCGATTTTCTCGTATCTTATCTTCGTGGTCCTTACGCGTGATGTATGTTAGCACCAGTAGAATCGCCCTGCAGTCAGCTTCAAATGCCGCTTCTCTAAATTTTCTCGATAGCGTTTCTCGAAAAAAAAAACGTCGCCTTCCCTCCAGGGATTCCTATTTGAGATCCCGAAGCATGTCGGTGACACTTACGTGTTGTTAGAACCTACCGGTAACACGTCTAGTAGCCCTGCTATGAATTGCTTCGATGTCTTCCTTCAATTCGACCTTGTACGGACCCCAAACACTCGAACAATACTCAAGAGCAGCTCGCACCAGCGTCCTCTGTGCGGTCTCCTTTACAGGTGAACCACTCTTTCCTAACATTATCCCAATAAACCGAAGTCGACCATTTGCCTTCCCTGCCAGTTGTCCCAGGCTCGTTCCACCTTATATCGCTTTGCAAGGTTACGCTCAGATATTTAAACGACTTGACTGTGGCAAGCAGGACACTGGTACTACTGTATCCGAACATTACACGTTTGATCTTCCTACTCATCCGCTTAACTTACATTTTTCCACGTTTAGGGCTGACTTCCATTCATCACACCAACTGGAACTTTTGTCTAAGTTGTCTTTGATCTTCCTACAGTCACTCAATTTCGACACCTTACCGTACACCACGTCTTCATCAGCAAACAACCGCAGACTGCTGCCCACCCTGTCCGCCAAATCATTTAAGTATATAGAGAGCAACAGCGGTCCTGTCACACTTCCATGGGGCACTGCTGACGATACCCTTGTCTGTGATGAACACTCGCCGTCGAGGAAAACATACTGGGTTCTGTTATTTAAGAAGTCTTCGAGCCACTCATATATCTGTGAACTTTCTTCGTGGACATAAGCCTCTTAGCCTCAAGAAAGTTTATTATGTTCGAATTGAGAATATGTTCAAGGGTTCTGCAGCTTGCGGTGTTTATAAATAAACGGATTGTAATGGCTTCCTTTAATATTATATGAAGTAGATTTGCTGCCCGAACAATCAGTCATAGTCACATCACTAGACTTCATGCATCTCGAAACGTTTCCAAAGCGCTACAGTTCAGTGGTTGGACAAGAATATGGAAACACCGCGTGAAGTGCATGCTGGAACACAAATGCAAATGCTAGGCAAGCGTGCAGGTTGACCACGAACGGTAGCTCTGCAGTGTCCTCAACACAGTGGAACTGTGTCATAGTCAGAACAGTTTTGTCTAATTGCGGGCTAAGTGAATTCAAACGTGGGACAAATTGTTGGTGCTCATATGGTTAGTGGTGCCGTAACAAAGGTAGCTGATGTGTTTCATGATTCAAGAGGCACTATCTAAGACTTATATCGCATACAGGAAAAGGGGGAAAACATCATCCAATGGTCACAATGCGAACGAAAATAAGTGTTGAATGATCGTAACTGAAGAGGATTGTGACGAAAAATAAAAGGACGACAGCTACAAAAGTCACTTCAGAATGAATGTCGCACTCGCGAATCTTGACAATACCCAAACAACATGAATTTTCCTCCGAAGTATAGAACTGAAGGGCGAGATGGAATTGCAAAACTGCTTACCTGTGATGCAAACGCCCCTAACAGGAAAATATGTTACGTGGTCCATAAGGCCTGGACTAAGCAGGCTTCTTCTGATGTGTCTTCTTTCACGCTATTTACAACTTCTGGCCGATTTTACGTCACAGGAGTGAAACATGGCTGGCGTTCGGTGATGATCTGAGCAGCCATATCGTGGTATTTCCATGAGTGCTACGGTTACTCTGCAAGGTCGCACTGCTGTGACCATTTTCGCTGATTAGATCCATCCCATGGAACAAAATTTGCTCGCCAACGATGATGCTATGTTTCAGGACAACAGCCCGCGGTGGCTGTGCGGTTCTAGGCGCTTCAGTCCGGAACCGCGAGACTGCTACGGTTGAACAACAGTCCCCCCCCTCCGTTTACACAGCTCGCATCGTCCAGTACTGAATTTGTGAGCACGAGGATGAATTGTCGCATCTCCCCCGGACACCATAGTCACCAGATACCAGTGTTACTGACACGTAGTGATCTGGTGCTTAGGAGAGAGGGATTCGCGATCTGTATCTCACTCTCTCATTATTACCTGAAATTGCAACTATATTGTGGGAAGAATGGCCTACGATTCCCTGAAAACCATATGGAACCCGTATTAAGCCAATCTGAAATGACCAGAAGCTGTTTTGAATGCCAACTTCTTTCCTCCACTGGAACAGACGAGGCTGTTCAGCCGCGCGGGGTAGCCGCACGGTCTGAGGGGGGCCTTGCCACGGCTCTCTCGGCTCCCCCCGTCGGAGGCTCGAATCCTCCCTTGGGCATGGGTGAGCGTGTGTTGTGCTTAGCGTAAGTTAGTTTAGGTTAGATTAAGTAGTGTGTAAGCCTGGGGACCGATGACCTCAGCAGTTTGGTTCCATAGGGACTTACACCACCACCACGAGGTTGTTCACCCCACGTAAGGTGGTGCCAGGGTCAAATGGCTCTGAGCACTATGGGACTTAACATCTGAGGTCATCAGTCCCCTAGAACTTAGAACTACTTAAACCTAACTAGCCTAAGGACATCACACATGTCCATGCCCGAGGCAGGATTCGAATCTGCGACCGTAACGGTCTCGCGGCTCCAGACTGAAGCGCCTAGAACCGCTCGGCCACACAAGCCGGCGGTGGTGCCAGAAAGTTGCTTCATCTCTTTACAGAGAGAAAAGAATTCCTGAGCACAATGCAGCTCCGTCGCTTCTCTTTTCTGTTAGTGACTTCACCTGCACACCATCATCGGAAGTCGACCAGGAGGCACAAAACAAAGTTACTTTGAAATGTGTTTTGGCCAGGTGACACTGCCTGTAAAAACTGTGATTCTGTGCAGTTGTTCGGCCCACTACGACTTCTGTGAGTGGAGGCTTGGCCCCCACAGACTACTTATGATACATTGTTCGAGAAACTGCCAGAATGCATCACCCAGAAGCCCGGTCCCCAACAGTGCTTGGGTTGTGGCGTATACCTGCCAGTAGCGGACACATCATCTCTTCCCACACTCTTTCCCAGAGGGAGCTGATCAGACGCCAAGTCAGTGACCCGAGCCTCTATCGTGACCGTGGCTCGTCATGGACCCAGCCAAACTATAGACAACATCCCCTAAAAAAACAGCCTCTACAAGGAATTAATACACTACTGGCCGTTAAAATTGCTACACCACTAAGATGACGTGCTACAGACGCGAAATTTAACCGACAGGAAGAAGATGCTGTGATATGCAAATGATGAGCTTTTCAGAGCATTCACATAAGGTTGGCGCCGGTGGCGACACCTACAATGTGTTGACAGCAGGAATGTTTCCAATCGATTTCTCATACAAAAACAGCAGTTGACCGGCGTTGCCTGGTGAAACGTTGTTGTGATGCCTCGTGTAAGGAGGATTGTAGCCTATCGCGATTGCGGCGATTGCGGTTTATCGTATCGCGACATTGTTGCTCGCGTTGGTCGAGATCCAATGACTGTTGGCAGAATATGGAATCGGTGGGTTCAGGAGGGTAATACGGAACGCCGTGCTGGATCCCAACGGCCTCGTATCACTAGCAGTCGAGATGACAGGTATCTTATCCGCATGGCTGTAACGGATCGTGCAGCCATGTCTCGATCCCTGAGTCAACAGATGGGGACGTTTGCAAAACAACAACCATCTGCACGAACAGTTCGACGACGTTTGCAACAGCATGGACTACGATCTCAGAGACCATGGCTGCGGTTTCCATTGACGCTGTATCACATACAGGAGCGCCTGCGATAGTGTACTCAACGACGAATCCGGTGCACGAATGGCAAAACGTCATTTTTTTCGGATGAATCAAGGTTCTGATTACAGCATCATGATGGTCGCATCCGTGTTTGGCGACATCGCGGTGAACGCACATTGGAAGGGTGTATTCGTCATCGCCATACTGGCGTATCACCCGGCGTAATGGTTCGGGGTGCCATTGGTTACACGTCTCGGTCATCTCTTGTTCGCATTGACGGCACTTTGAACAGTAGACGTTACATTTCAGATGTGTTACGACACGTCGCTCTACCCTTCATTCGATCCCTGCGAAACCCTACATTTCAGCAGGATAATGCACGAACGCATGTTGCAGGTCCTGTACGGGCCTTTCTGGATACAGAACATGTTCGACTGCTGCCCTGGCCAGCACATTCTCCAGATCTCTCACCAACTGAAAACGTCTGGTCAATGGTGGCCGAGCATCTCTTTCGTCAAAATACGCCAGTCACTACTCCTGATGAACTGTGGTATCGTGTTGAAGCTGCATGGGCAGCTGTACCCGTACACCGCATCCAAGCTCTGTTTGACTCAATGCCCAGGCGTATCAAGGCCGTTAATACGGGCAGAGGTGGTTGTTCTGGGTACTGATTTCTCAGGATCTATGCACCCAAATTGCTTGAAAATGTAATCACATGTGAGTTCTAGTAAAATATATTTGACGAATGAATACCCGTTTATCATCTGCATTTCTTCTTGGCGTAGCAATTTTAATCGCCAGTAGTGTATAAAAGTAGAGGGCTTAATGCTGGCAATCACTATCATTTCTGTTGCAATCACTAGATATTTTATTAAGTGACCTGAATAGAATTCAGGTAACAGTGACTTTAAGTCATTAATGAATGATACGCGTGACGTGCCAGTCCAGCAACGGACAAACGCAAATTATTCTTCTTCTACAATCACAGAAGACTTAATACATGTCCTATTATCCTGTTCGTTTGTATTGTCAGTCTTTTCCACGTATTTCTTTCCTCGTCAATTGTGCCGAAAGCTCCTCGTTTCTTATCAGTCCACCTAATTTTCAAAATTCTTTTACAGCACATCTCAAATGCTTTGATTCTTTTCCTTTCCTGTTTTGCCAAATTCTAGGATGCACTTCCATACAACATTTTCTCCAAACGTACAATCTCAGTACATAACTGTATTTTATACATAAGGTATACAACTGAATCCGTGACTGTTCCTTTATAGGGTGTTGAATAATGACCGCTACCAGCCACAATAGAAGGCGATTTTATTTAACACGCAAACAGTTTCGGGCTTATGCCCATCTTGAGGTGGTCTACATTCATTTACATATTTCCTTGTTCATTGATGAAGACCACTATTTAACTCAAAAACAAGTAACTGATGAAGACTACGTAGACAAAAATGAAACATTTGAAAGTGGCTAAGCGACATGCGTTTTAAAATATTGTAGTACTTACATGTAGCTGGTGTATATGTATCGTTTCCACTTTATATCTGTCACAATTTGATTTTTATAGGAAATATTTCGTCCTTTACAAGTTTACTGTATATTAGTCACCATGCTAATTATTGGTGCTTCCATATTATGTCTTTGACAAAGTAGTGGCACTTTAGATGTTAGCAACTCCAGAAGCACATGCAACATTCAACGTGTGTATATTGGACAACAGAGGGTATGGTTAAAGAGCGTAGGTGTAAGAAGTACAGACATGTTACAGATACAGGTATTTCAAATTATGAAAATGATATCAGAATGAGATTTTCACTCAGCAGCGGAGTGTGCGCTGATATGAAACTTCCTGACAGATTAAAGCTGTGTGCCAGACCGAGACTCGAATTCGGGACCTTTGCCTTCCGCGGGCAAGCGCTCTACCAACTGAGCTACCCAAGCACGACTCACGAGCCGTCCTCACAGCTTCAATTATGCCAGTACCTCGTCTCCTACCTTCCAAACTTCACAGAAGCTCTTCTGCGAACCTTGCAGAACTGGCACTCCTGGAAGAAAGGCAAAGGTCCCGAGTTAGAGTCTCGGTCTGGCACATAGTTTGAATCTGTCAGGAAGTTTCATGAAAATGATCTGTTATGTATCTGTATGTGTAATAACACTGCACATCTTTGATTAAGCTCTTTGACCATAACCTCTGTTCTCCAATGTGAACACTTTGGAGGTTGAGTGCATCTGCTTCTGAACTTATTAACATCTTAAGTGCCGCTGCTTTAACAAAGACATAATATGGAAGCAGCAATAATTAACATGGTGACTAATACACAGTTAACCTGTAAAAGACGAAATATTTTCATACAAAAAAGTGACAAGTGTAATGTGAAAACGATATGGATACACCAGATTTATGTAAGTAGTATAATATTTTGCAACACATGTCGCTTAGCCAATTCCAAATGTTACATTTTTGTCTGTTTAGTGATCATTTAGTGCTTTCTAATTAACCAGTGATCTCCAGCACTGAGTATGGAAACATGTACATGAATCTAAACCACATTAAGATGGGCACAAACGCGGAACCAGTCGCGTGTCGAATAAAATCATCTCCTATTGTGATTGGTAGGTGTTATTATTCTACACCTATGCTCAGTATGTTCTGCCTCAAATTAGAGCTAATCTTTTGTACTAGTACACTTCTTTTACGTCTGTATTTGTCTGTGCTAGTCTACTTTTGATGTCCTCCTTGCTCCGTCCGTCACGTTATATTTACTTTCATCTACATCTACATTTATACTCCGCAAGCCACCCAACGGTGTGTGGCGGAGGGCACTTTACATGCCACTTTCATTACCTCCCTTCCTGTTCCTGTCGCGTATGGTTCGCGGGAAGAACGACTGATTACAGCCTCCGTGCGCGCTCGAATATCTCTAATTTTACATTCGTGATCTCCTCGGGAGGTATAGGTAGGCGGAAGCAATATATTCGATACCTCATCCAGAAACGCACCCTCTCGAAACCTGGACAGCAAGCTACACTGCGATGCAGAACGACTCTCTTGCAAAGTCTGCCACTTGAGTTTGCTAAACATCTCCGTAAAGCTATCACGCTTACCAAATAACCCTGTGACGAAACGCTCCGCTCTTCTTTGGATCTTCTCTATCTCCTCTGTCAACCCGACCTGGTACGGATCCCACACTAATGAGCAATACTCAAGTATAGGTCGAACGAGTGTTTTGTAAGCCACCTCCTTTCTTGATGGACTACATTTTCTAAGGACTGCCCCAATGAGTCTCAACCTGACACCCGCCTTACCAACAATTAATTTTATATGATCATTCCACTTCAAATTCCACTTGGTAGGTGGATCAAAACAAAATGTCCAGACACTCTGTGACCAAAATGGTACTGAAACAGAGGATGACAGACTAAAGGCCGAAAATGTCTTTTTCCAAAGCTGTTTCACAGAGGAAGACTGCACTGTAGTTCCTTCTCTAGATTGTCGCACAGATGACAAAATGGTAGATATCGAAATAGCCGACAGAGGGATAGAGAAACAATTAAAATCGCTCAAAAGAGGGCGTGCCGCTGGACCTGATGCGATACCAGTTCGATTTTACACAGAGTACGCGAAGGAACTTGCCCGCCTTCTTGCAGCTTTGTACCGTAGGTCTCTCGAAGATCGTAGCGTTCCAAACGATTGGAATAGGGCACAGGTCATCCCCGTTTTCAAGAAGGGACGTCGAACAGATGTGCAGAACTATAGACCTATATCTCTAACGTCGATCAGTTGTAGAATTTTGGAACACGTAATACGTTCGAGTATAATGACTTTTCTGGAGACTAGAAATCTACTCTGTATGAATCAGTATGGGTTTCGAAAAAGACGGGCGTGTGAAACCCAGCTAGCGCTATTCGTCCACGAGACTCAGAGGGCCATAGACACGGGTTCCCAGGTAGATGCCGTGTTTCTTGACTTCCGCAAGGCGTTCCATACAGTTCCCCACAGTCGTTTAATGAACAAAGTAAGAGCATATGGACTATCAGACCAATTGTGGGATTGGATTGAAGAGTTCCTAGATAACAGAACGCAGCATGTCATTCTCAATGGAGAGAAGTCTTCCGAAGTAAGAGTGATTTAAGGTGTGCCGCAGGGGAGTGTCATAGGACCGTTGCTATTCACAATACACATAAATGACCTTGTGGATGACATTGGAAGTTCACTGAGGCTTTTTGCAGATGATGCTGTGGTGTATCGAGAGGTTGAAACAATGGAAAATTGTACTGAAATGCAGGAGGATCTGCAGCGAATTGACGCATCGTGCAGCGAATGGCAATTGAATCTCAATGTAGACAAGTGTAATGTGCTGCGGATACATAGAAAGTTAGATCCCTTATCATTTAGCTACAAAATATCAGGTCAACAACTGGAAGCAGTTGATTCCATAAATTATCTGGGAGTACGCATTAGGAGTCATTTAAAATGGAATGATCATATAAAGTTGATCGTCGGTAAAGCAGATGCCAAACTGAGATTCATTGGAAGAATCCTAAGGAAATGCAGTCCGAAAATAAAGGAAGTAGGTTACAGTACGCTTGTTCGCCCACTACTTGAATACTGCTCAGCAATGTGGGATCCGTACGAGGTAGGGTTGATAGAAGAGATAGAGAAGATTCAACGGAGAGCAGCGCGCTACGTTACAGGATCATTTAGTAATCGCGAAAGCGTTACGGAGATGATAGATAAACTCCAGTGGAAGACTCTGCAGCAAAGACGCTATGTAGCTCGGTACGGGCTTTTGTTAAAATTTCGAGAGCATACCTTCACCGAAGAGTCAAGCAGTATATTGCTCCATCCTACGTATATCTCGCGAAGAGACCATGAGGATAAAATCAGAGAGATTAGAGCCCACACAGAAGCATACCGACAATCCTTCTTTCCACGAACAATACGAGACTGGAATAGATGGGAGAGCCGATAGAGGTACTCAAGGTACCCTCCGCCACACACCGTTAGGTGACTTGCGGAGTATGGTCAAAAAATAAATAAATGAATAAAAAAAATCGTTCCGTACGCATACTCCCAGATATTTTACAGAAGTAACTGCTACCAGTTCCGCTATCATATAATCATACAATAAAGGATCCAAGGTAGTAGAGTTCCTTATCCGCGTCTACTTCGTGATCACCAGTTTTTCAATTTAAGCTTATCGCTAACCTCATTTATATTTTTCTTTTGCTTTTACTATCAATCCGTATTCTGTGCTCATTGGGCTGTTCATTCCATTCAGCAGGTCCTGTAATTCTTCTTCACTCCCACTAAGGATAGCAACGTCATCATAAACCTTATCGTTGATAACCTTTTACCACGAATTTAGTCGCACTCCTGAATTTTTGTTTCCGTCACCGCTTCTTCGATGCACAGGCCGAGCAGCAGCAAGCAGGACAGCGTGCCTGTGTTACAGGCGTTTCAACCTGAGCCCATGTCTCCCGGTCTTCCTACAGTAATCACACCTGACGCCTGCTCTGGCGCGCGTAAAACTTCAGGACAGCGGATTCTGCGCCGGCTGTCAGCAGGGCCGGCCGCACGCTTGAGGTGGGTCGCGCGCGCGTGGGCGGCGCGGGTCGTGGGCGGCGCTTTCGCTGCCTGTGGCGCCTGTAACGTAACGTAACGGGTGCGGCGTGGCGCCGGCACCGCCGGGGCTCCTCGGGACCAGTTTCGCCTCATTCTGTACGCGTGACTCGCTTCTTAATCACAGGCGATCAGGTGAGCGAGCTGAGCGTGCCTGTGGGCTCACAATACTTCTCTGATCCAGGAATGCTGTGCGCGACATTAGCAACAGACAAGAGAAGTAAAAACGCAGCGCACTGCAACAACAGAAGAAATCGTAAAGAAAGAAATGTTAAACATTGACTACAGTAAAAGAACATTGATGCACGAAGGGTACCTTTGTACTGGAATGCACGACAGGTTTCTTGGCTGGCACGCGAAATAATAGTGAGAGACGAGTGTGGACATCAAATAACAACACGGTTACGGCCACTATGATGGCCACATAGCGTCGGGTGAATGGTGTCAGACGCTGCCACAGACAAGGTATTCCCATAAATCGAATTTTTACTTTCATATTTGTAGAGTGGCTCTGGCTCTGAGCACTATGGGACTTAACAGCTATGGTCATCAGTCCCCTAGAACTTAGAACTACTTAAACCTAACTAACCTAAGGACATCACACAACACCCAGTCATCACGAGGCAGAGAAAATCCCTGACCCCGCCGGGAATCGAACCCGGGAACCCGGGCGCGGGAAGCGAAAACGCTACCGCACGACCACGAGCAGCGGACAATATTTGTAGAGGGGCTGGGCAGTGTGATCTAAGTACTCCGTCTTCAGGCCACGAGTGGCCTAGAGGGACCATCCGACCGCCGTGTCATCCTCATGGAGGATGTGGATAGGAGGGGCATGGGGTCAGCACACCGCTCTCCCGGTCGTTATGATGGTATTCTTGACCGAAGACACTACTATTCGGTCGAGTAGCTCCTCAATTGGCATCACGAGGCTCAGTGCAGCCCGTAAAATGGCAACAGCGCTTGGCGGCCTGGATGCTCACCCATCCAAGTGTCGACCACGCCCGACAGCGCTTAACTTCGGTGATCGCACGGGAACCGGTGTATCCACTGCGGCAAGGCCGTTTGTGATCTAAGTGCCAAAAAAATCGGACTTCACTTGTTTCACCATTAGTGATTCATGTGCCATCACCAATGCAGTGCTATGCGATCTGTCTGTAAAGTCATCTAGTTGAAAGGAGCGTCACTAGATGGTGCATGCTGTACGTCCGAAACACAATGTCGTTCAAGTTGATATAAGTACCTTGTTCTGTTGTCAGGTTGGGGTGCAGCAATAACATGATCTTTTCATTTGTCTTGAGAGCCATTGCTGTTGTTTCGTACGTGAGCGTGTATTATAGTGACAGCTGGATAGAAAATATTTTAGTATGAGTGAGTTTGCAAAGATCAGTCCAAAAGACATGATCAAAGTCCAGCTCGTGTGAGCGGAATGCCATCCGTAAAAGATAAGACATGAAAAGTAAAACCATCCAAAGTAACCTATCCAGTGAGGTTAGTAAGTTGTAAATTACTGAATACGATCTGTTTCACTGTTTAATTTTTTTTTTTCGCATGATTCTTTCTGATAATTTTCCATTTCATGTAATTACACTTAAGCAGTCTCTCACAAAAACTACACTTTCTTCCATTCTTTCATTTTAGTAATGTGACTAAAAAGTTACGAATAAGTTACGTTAAATAAAATCGTCATAACTTCTGACCGGTTTGCGCTAGGATGTTCAAACTGCAGTGTTGGCCGCAGGGCATGATCGCAATTCGTTTGCGCATGCGCGGTTAGGTTTAGCAACGAAGCCCACTTTCATTGGGATGGGATCGTCAATAAACAGAATTGGCGCACTTGCGCGACTGAGAATCCACATTTCGCATCGAAAAGTGCCTTCACCCTCAACGCGTGACCGTGTGGTGTGCAATGTCCAGTCACAGAACAATCGGTGCGGTATTACTTGGTGGCTCGGTGACTGCCGAACGTCACGTGAAGTTTCGGAAGATGATTTCATCCCCGTTATCCAAAGTGGCCCTCATTTCGACAAGATATGATTCATGCAAGACGGAGCTCGACTCCATCGAAGCAGGAGACTGTTTGGTGTCCTGGAGGAGCACTTTGGGGACCGCATTCTGGCTCTGGAGTACCCAGAGGCCACTGGCATGGGCCTCGACTGGCTGTCATATTCTCCGGATCCGAAACATGCGACTCTTTTCTGTGGAGCTACATTAAAGATACGATGTACAGCAATAACCCCAAAACAACTGCTGAGCTGAAAACAAGCATTTAGGAGGTCACCGACAGCATCGGATGTTCCGACACTTCAACGGGTCATGCAGAATTTCGCTATTCGTCTGCGCCACATCATCGCCAATGGTGGCAGGCATATCGAACATGTCATAACCTAAATCCGAATATCTGTAGTAACGTTTACATTTTGAATACAGTGTGTACACGCCGTAGTTTGTAACTAATTTACTTTTTTTTCTCATATAGTTCAATCATTGTCCCCCTGTATATGTTCCTCTAATGTTAGGTGGGGTGCAAATGTAAATTTGTCTGTAAAGATACGAATAGCTTCAGCTTCATTGCTGCTGTAACATTCTACAAATTGCAAGTAAACGAAGGAGGAAGCCACCTCATGGGTCAATTCAAATTTTGCCAGTGCAGAGAAGTCGTCACAGTAGCTTCGACGAGCGTTCGGAGAGCCACAGACAGTGCTTTGTGATTTACAGGCTCTCAAATGGAAGAAGAAAATTAAAGAAGGTGTGTAAAACCACTTTTATGGATGGCGAAGAGTTCTCGGGCTTCCAGCCGGGTGGCGGTGTCTTCAAACAGCTGTTTGAAGACACCGCCACCCGGCTGGAAGCCCGAGAACTCTTCGCCAGCTGTATACGCCGGGAAAGCATACACTCACATTCACTTTTATGGAGATTTTTGACACACGCCCTCGATAACGACACTCATCAAGAGGAGAAAAGATCAGAATTCAACCTCCAAGGACAATCGTGGTGATGTGACGAAATTTAAGTACACTTGCAATGACGGATCTATTGTGAAAGAACATATTAACAGCTTTCCTTATACTGAGAGCCACTCTAAAAGTTACAAAAGGAATATCTCAGCCCAGACCTTAATGCAAATAGTAATTTTTGAAAACAATTCTCGCGGAGAACAGCGGTTTTCCTTAGTATTTGAAAATGAAGATAAACAGGCTGGACCGAAAGAAACCTTTATTTTTGTGGTTATCGATTAGGCCAGTTACTGCCCATCTGCAGACCTCGTACCATGTTGGCAAGCGGTGGTGGTGACCGGAGCAGGTATTATGAACTCCACTGCAATTGACGTTTGTGGAGTTCGTAACGCCTGCTCCGTTCATTGCCAATTCCTACCAGCATTGTATGAGGTCTAAAGACGGCCAGTAACTGACCGGAACCGGTAACCACAAAATTAAAGGTTTCTTGCGGTCGGGACTGTTTATGTTCATTGGTAAATTAATGCGCATAGATTCTATGAAGCCTTCTGACAAAAGCATCCCACAACAACAAACACCTACAAGTTACGCTGGGCAGTATTTTTAAAGGATTTTCCAGACTTACCATTGCAGAATCCACGAGCTGATACATGTAAAAATTGTGATTCCTGCAAATAAAATCGAAGAATGATTTGTCAGCGTTGTAAAATCAGCAAAATGTGATCTCGAGTGGCATCACCGCCAAGTAGAGGTGGTGTTCCAGGCCATCAAGAATGATGCTACAGGTAGCACTTTGCCAGCAAAGTGATACATCCACATTAGAGGTTGACTTACAGAAAGTGTTTACCCTGCCAAAATTTACCCACAGCCATTATTCTCGTCAAAGCTCCTGTTACAATTTCGGGATGCATGTTGCAGACAATGCAGGTGGCATTATGTGTGCGTAGCATGCAGCCCAGGTAGGAAAAGGAGGGAGCAAGATGGCAACATGCGTCTTACAGGCTTTAAATACTGGACTATGTGTATGGAGAATGTTTTTAGTTTTATACGTGCATCTTGTTTCAAAACGCTTCTATCACACTAGGTATCACAATTTTTTTTATTTCTGGACAATCATTTTCATCATCGGATCTTAACTTTGCACTTACAGAAAAGCGCGCAAAAAGTTGTAGGTTGCAAACTTTAGAGGATGTGAAAGTTGTAGCGCAAAACCTTTGCCACCCTTCAAAGTGCTGGACATGTGAGATAAAACCTTTTTTGGTTTCGATTACCTTGTATATACATACACTGACACATCCAAATTCGGTATTACCAATGTTACATGACTGCGAATCACCATTCGGGATGATTCGATGCAAAAGAAATTATAATTATATTGCTGCTTAGCGAATGTGTTGCGTTGTGAAGGCAGGAATCACGAACACCCACTTAATGAATGCACAACTCCAAAGTCTACGTAATGAGATACCTTTCAGTGAACGTAAAAAGGAACATCTACGTCAGTTGCTTCATTATGTGGATGAGGAAAACAAGCAATTCTTTTAAGAATCCTGTTGATCTAAATGCGTACTGGTGGTGATGGTTGTGTACAAGGATTTAGATCTGTTGGATAATCAGTAGTGGACTTTGATCTTTTCCAACTTTCTCAGTGTATTCTAGAAAATATATACAATGTTTCGTAATGTTTGTTAAGTTTCATGTTTCCCAGGTGTGTCTATATTTTTTCACATAAAACTTTGTTTGAATAGTAATCACAAGAAGTAATTTTCACTCTCCTGTAAAAAACAGTTTTGGCACTTAGCCCACATTGGCCCGTCACACTACATTTCAGGCTCAAATCACACAAATTGTATCATAACAGATTTCGCTTTCATAACAAGTTTAAAAACAGAAATACAAATGTGAGATTAATCAAATACTGGGAAACTAAATTACAAAATCAAGCTGACGTATATACACAACTACGCGCACTTGAACACGTCAAGCCGGCCGCGGTGGCCGTGCGGTTCTAGGCACTCCAGTCCGGAGCCGCGCTGCTGCTACGGTCGCAGGTTCGAATCCTGCCTCGGGCATGGGTGTGTGATGTCCTTAGGTTAGTTAGTTTTAAGTAGTTCTAAGTTCTAGGGGACTGATGACCACAGCAGTTGAGTCCCATAGTGCTCAGAGCCATTTTGAACACGTCAAAGTACAACCGTAAAGGCCAACAGAGTCCCCCCCCCCCTCCCCCACGATATACAAAAATCTCGGTTCTGACTTACATAAGCGAAGGCGACAGTAAACTACTGAACAGTAAGAAGTTGGTAACTCCAAATAGCAAATCAAAGATAAGAAAAAAAAATTAGCATTATATAATAGCTTCAGTTTTTCAGTTTTCCGTTGTTCCTTAGTTGCTTCAAAATTCATGGAGGTACATTCCGTCTTTGCAACTAAATGAAAGGCAGTTTGTTTTTAGCCATACACGTTTCCCTTCTTTAATTTATGAAGTTTCTTCAGTGGTCTACAATGTATGTTTGTTTTTATACAGGGTGGCCCACTTAAAAACCCTATGTTGCTCATAACCCCGATGTGAATGACATACTACGCTGCAACATTCATACCCGTGAAAGCAATTTTTCAAAATACAGGGCGAGTCAAAAGTCCTTGGACACCTTCATAAGTTGGAAAATTAAAGGGAAAATTGAAATGTGGTGATGGGAAGATAGGTTTGATGTGGGCCGCAACTTTTGGAGTTAATGTCATTCATGGCTGCCATCTTGAAATCCGGCATTTTGGATCCAAGTCATTTTTTTTTATGGAAAGGGGGGTGTATGACACAGCAAATAACACTCATTTGAGCTCTGGAATTTAGTGGTGTAGTTTGTTTTTGTCTATCTTGTACAGTTTAGAGGCTATTAATGTTCAAAGTTGTTCACGTGTCAGACCCATTTTAGATCACCTGGAGCAAAGAGAGACATGAGTCAGTATCAAGGTAACTTTGACCATTAATAACTACTAAACTGTTCAAGATAGGCAAAAACAAATTACATCACCCAATTCCAGAGCGCAAGCGAGTGTTATTTGTTGTGTCATACACCCCCCCTCCCATTAAAAAAAATGACTTGAAACCAAAATGACGGATTTCAAGATGGCGGCCATGAATGACATTCACTCCAAAAGTTGCGGCCCACATCAAACCTATGTTCCCGTCATCACATTTCAATTTTCCCTTTAATCTTCCAACTTATGAAGGTGTCCAAGGACTTTTGATTCGCCCTGTATATTATTGTTCTGGAGATATCTGCGCTGAAATGTTTAAATGGACCACCCTATAAATACGATAAATGCATTATGTACTAGTTGTAGGTATATTAATGTATTGCATTTTGTCTTGTCTCTCTCTTCTTTTTCAGGTTAGAAACAACTTTTACAGCATCTGTTTCGTGGGGTTCAATTATAGTTTAGTGTTACTTACTATTTCCTTTGTTGTTAGTTCATGTCTGTCATCATCGAGACGTCTTTACTCGGTGCCCACACTGAAAAAGACCGGCTTCCGACGTTTTCTCGCTCATATTTATTACAACACTTCCGTTGCTATTTTCGCTGTGTGTTGAAAGTGTGTGTGTGTGTTTACGATGTGTACTGTCGCTCTGTGTGTATCTTTCGTCTTATGTTTGTGTTGTGTACGTGAAGTTTGATATTTGTTCACTTGGTGTGTGTGTGTGTGTGTGTGTGTGTGTGTGTGTGTATGTATGTATGTATGTTTGAGAGAGAGAGAGGGGGGGGGAGAGTGTTATTCTTCATATTAGTTGGTTTTATAGAGGGGGGGGGGACTAAGTAATTATTTAATCTGATCGCGTTTTACGTCTCTGTTATTGTTTTAGTAGCTAACATGATCAGTGAGTAATTGCTTGAGTTGGTTTGGTCGTTAATTACTTTATTTTTCAGTGGAAAGACTACAAATATGAAGTTTTCCTTTACTGTCAGCAGTTGTAATTGTTCACGCTAGTAATTTTCATGTCCTGATTCAGGTTGTTGGATGGTTCATATCCATTTTCATCAGATGTTCAGCAAAGGAAGAATATCTATTTTCATGCTTCCAGCTTCTTATATGTTCTTTGTACCTAGTTTTGGGAGTCCTCAAAAATGGTTCAAATGGCTCTGAGCACTATGGGACTTAACATCTGAGGTCATCAGTCCCCTAGAACTTAAATCTACTTAAACCTAACTAACCTAAGGACAGCACACCACCCATGCCCGAGGCAGGATTCGAACCTGTGACCGTAGCGGTCGCGCAGCTCCATACTGAAGCGCCTAGAACCGCTCTGCCACACCGGCCGGCTTGGGAGTCCTGCTTGTCATTCCGCAGATATACTCATTCACATTCTTAACATTATAAATGGTGTGTACCTGCTCCTTGCTATTTAGCTGCAAAGAAGGAATATTCTCCATGAATAGAATAGTGATTTAGATCGTGAGTACCTCTCGTGGCCCGTTCAGGTGTACTTTATTGAGTTGCTGTGTAACATATTCAAGTGTATGCATTCATATACAGTACATTACATTCGTTTATGTTGAGGTCCAGTTGCCAGTTCCTGCAGCAAATGTTGATCCTCTGAAGGTCTTGCTGGCTGTCTCATCAGTTTTCTAGGATTCACCCACATGCACATGACTTTTCTGCAAATCACCTATAAGGGTTTGGTAGAGGATTCATAGAACCACTTTCAGACTTTCTCTACCGTTCCACTGTCTAAAACACGTGAGAAAAATGTACTCTTACATCTGAATCTTTCCGTGCGTCCTCTGATTTCTCTTATTTTACTGCGATGGTCGATTCTCCCTGTGTAGGTGGGTGTCAACAAAATATTTTCGCATTCAGAGAAGAAAGATGGTGATTGAAATTTCGTGTAAACCATCTCGACGCAACGAAAACCACCTTTGCTTTAATGACTCCCTCCTCAACTCGCGTATCATGTCCGTGACCGTCTCTTCCCTGTTTCGCCATAAAACAGAATTATCTGCCTTCCTTGAACTTTTTCGACGTTATCTGTCAATTTTATCTGGTAAGAGCGACATACCGTGTGGCAGAGCTCCAGAAGTGGACGTTCAGCGCAGTACAGGCAATCTCTTTAGTCTTTAAATGCGAGTAGCGTCACAAACAGAGTGAAGGAATTGCACCAGACCACTGGGCCACACTAAATTATTATTAGAGCGATTAGTGTGTCTAGAAATCTCCAACGCCTTCTTTTTCCCTGATCCCTGTATTCAGCCTCTTACTATCGTCGAGGTTTAGTTTTCCATTAGCCGCGTAGGATTAGCCGAGCGGTCTTAGGCGCTGCAGTCATGGACTGTGCGGCTGGGACGGCGGAGGTTCGAGTCCTCCCTCGGGCATGGATGTGTGTGTTCGTCCTTAGGATAATTTAGGTTAAGTAGTGTGTAAGCTTAGGGACTGATCATCTTAGCAGTTAAGTCCCATAAGATTTCACACATATTTGAACATTTTTTTTCCATTATCTTTACTGGAGTCGCCTAAGCTCGCCTTGGTCGCGCCTTGCAACTCGTTCCCATAATGACGAGACTCGGACGAGGCTGCAAAATGGCGCCAGATATCCTTACGAAGCGCCGACATAGACAAATGACAGTCGCGCCGCGAGGGTGGTTCATCACTCTGTAACGACACGGCTGCGGTTCCCACATCACCTCACCGCATACCGTCAGGGCACCCCGGAAGGCTGCTGCAGCTCGTGTTCGTTACTGCGTAACGCACTTGAACATTCCACGAGACTAGGTACTGATTCAGCCCAACACTAACAAGATTCACTGTTCGCATGATTTCCTTCCCATCGTGACATTTGTGCCCGGCTCGGACAGATATTTCAGTTTCCGTAATTCAGTTAGTTTACGTGCTCCATGACACGTTTTATTTGCCCTATCCCCACTACGCCACTGAAAACTCTCTCGAAGTCGTCGTGCCGGGACAGTATGCGACTTGTGACGAAACAGTATCACCTACGAAAAAGTTTATTTCAATATATATCCGTTAAGTAATCACTTCATTTATAAAAATTAATTTTGATCTGAGATGAAGGGAGGTATTTGACTGTTTTTCAGCAATCTAATGGTTACAATAGCAACAAGTTCGTATCAATAATCAATATGCATGTGACAGCAAACTTGCTGGCCGCCGTGACCAAGCGGTTCTAGGCGCTTGAGGCACCATTTTTAGTTCATGGCAGGTCCTCGACAAACCGCACAAAATAGTATTTTTTACTTTATTTTCGCCATCACCAGGGGACCGAAACCCAACTGAGGATTCCAAGACGGCTATGCATAGAAAATAGTTGAAATATTCACGATATACTCCTAAGATCCCTATCTGAGAGATACAGGGGTTTAAAGTTATCCTACTTGTACACGTAAAATTCGGTGTGAGGCGAAAACGTAGTTTACAAAAGACGTAGCATGGAGAAATACGGTGTAAAGTGTCTCCGTTATCATCTGAAAACCCCATACTGAAGATCACGCAAAAATTTTTTGCACGTGAAATCCGGTCTTAGATGTAAAATTAGTTTTGCGTTATTTCAATAATACATAAGAAAAAATATGTAAACTTTACTGATTATACATTACTTTTCATATGAGTTACGTGCCCTCCTGCAGCAGAGAAAAGAAGGAAACCAGCGGAAAAATTCTTCAATCGGAGCAAGCGTTACCAGCTGCCTCCATTCTACCTTCTTCATCACCTTTAAAAATTTTCCCAAAAATTTTAACATGTGAACATATTCGCGCTTTTTTGTGCTGAGAGAGAATAATACTGTGGCAGTGGCAGTGAGACGGAAACGTAATAAATGCTGGAAAATAGTAGACAGAAGTAGTCTTCTAGAAAGAACGAAGGGGACAATGGCAGTATGAGAGAAAGAGAGGGTCCCAGTGGTAGTGAACGTAGCTGACAGTGGCAGAACAGTGCTAGGGAAAGAATGAAGGAAACAGTCCGAGGAGAGACTTTTATTTAATCAGAGTGTTTGGGTTTTCATCTTTCTGTTCACTGTTCCAGCGGATCGGTCGGCCCGCTATTAAAAGTGTGGCGGTGACTTCGTAAGCCGTTTCAAATGGTTCAAATGGCTCTGAGCACTATGGGACTTAACATCTGTGGTCATCAGTCCCCTAGAACTTAGAACTACGTAAACCTAACTAACCTAAGGACATCACACACATCCATGCCCGAGGCAGGATTCGAACCTGCGACCGTAGCGGTCGCGCGGTTCCGGACTGCGCGCCTAGAAAGTAAGCCGTTTCTACAGCGAATTGTTTGTCGCTACGAACGCCGCCACAAAAACAATAAAAACGGAGAAGAGAGAGATAGTGACAGTGAGAAGAAGCAGCAGCAGTAGTAGGAAGGAAGGACGTAACTGAGAGTGGATGGGTATGAGCGACTTCCAGCGAAGGAATACCGGTAGGGGGGCTTCTGGAAGTCTGTGTGAGTCGCATGTTTCAAAAAGAGCGAATAAATTCGCATTCCAAAATTTGTGGTTAAATTTTTAAAGGTGCAGAAGAAGATAGAATGAGGCAGCTGATACCCTACTTTTCAGTCAGTCTTTTAAATAAACAGGAACATATTCGCATTTTTTTTATTTATGATAGGAGCATATTTCCGCTGGTAATTTAGTACCTTTTCTTGTATCTATTTTTCACAAAATAGTTGTAGAAAAAAATGTTACGTCATTTCTCAAAGTAACGTCACTGCAACGGTACATACTTTTTACAACGTCGCCGCCAAGATACCAGGGTCGCTGCGATCGCGAGTTAAGCTGTCTGTTCAGCTCACTGGAAAAACTATGTTGCCATAGTGGTTTGAGTGAAGAATGTGCGAAAAACGCCAAAATTCACTAGGAGTCTGGTGATGTGCGTAAGGAGCAGGAGAAACCACTTCAAATTTGTTTTCACTTCTGGGCACACACGAGCAGATACACTAAGTGATCAAAAGTATCCGGACACCCCCAGAAACATACTTTTTTCATATTAGGTGCATTGTGTAGCCACCTACTGCCAGGTACTCCATATCAGCGACCTCTGTAGTCATTAGACATCGTAAGAGAGCAGAATGGGGCGCTCCGCGGAAGTCACGGACCTCGAATGTCGTCAGGTGATTGGGTGTCACTTGTGTCATACGTCCGTACACGAGATTTCCACACACCTAAACATCCCTAGGTTCACTGTTTCCGATGTGATAATGAGTGGAAACGTGAAGGGTCACGTAAAGCACAAAAGCATACAGGCCGACCTCCTCTGTTGACTGACAGAGACCGCTGATAGTTGAAGAGGGTCGTAATGTGTATTAGGCAGACATCTATCCAGACCATCTCACAGAAATTCCAAAACTGCATCATGATCCACTGCAAGTACTATGACAGTTAGGCAGGAGGTGAGAAAACTTGGATTTCATGGTGAGCGGTTGCTCATAAGCCACACATCACGCCGGCAAATGCCAAACGACGCCTCGCTTGATGTAAGGAGCGTAAACATTGGACGATCGAACAGTAGGAAAACGTTGTATGGAGTTAAGAATCACAGTACACAATGTGGCGATCCGATAGCTGGGTGTGGGTATGGCGAATGCCCTGTCAACGTCATCTGCCAGCGTGTGTAGTGCCAACAGTAAAATTCAGAGGCGGTGGTGTTATGGTGTGGTCGTGCTTTTCATGGAAGGGGCTTGCACCCCGTGTTGTTTTGCATGGCACCATCACAGCACAGGCCTGCATTGAGGTTTTAAGCACCTTTTTGCTTCCCGCTGTTGAAGAGCAATTCTGGGATGGCGATTGCATCTTTCAACACGATCGAGCACCTGTTCATAATACACGGCCTGTGTCGGAGTGGTTACACGACAATAGCATCCCTGTAACGGACTGGCCTGCACAGAGTCCTGACCTGAATCCTATAGAATACCTTTGGGTTGTTTTGGAACGCCGACATCGATACATCTCCTCAGTGCAGCACTCCGTGAAGAATTGGCTGCCATTCCCCAAGAAAGGTTCCAGCACCTGATTGAACGTATGCCTGCGAGAGTGGAAGCTGTCATCAAGTGTAAGGGCGGGCCAAAACCATACTGAATTCTAGCATTACCGATGGAGGGCGCCAGGTGTTGGGATACTTTGATCACATAGTGTATCTGCAACGGGCCACGTCCAGAAAATCCATCAGTTTTCCTGCGGTTTTCACGTGACAACAAGTCTCAGTTGCTTAAAGTACGTTGAAGGAGTGGATTAATAACAGCTGCGTCGCCTACGCTGAATACACTGGTGCGTTGTCTTAGTGAAAGAGCACATGTGACTCTTTTCCAGTTGTATTTTTCATAATGCTGGAAGGAGCTTATTCATCATAACATCTTTGTAGCTCGCACCGATCCTCTGAAACAGTTGTTTCCACCTGCGTATGCATATTGTCATATCGACTGGTACTAGGCCGAGATTGTTTCAGTTAGTTATGTAGTTATGAAATGACGGGCGGCCCACTTTAAGTCGTCAGACCCACCAACGCACATTCTTTACATTCATGACGCCATCACCAATAGTTTCATTCAGCTGACAGTGAATTTCAGTGGATCGAGAAACTGACGTGATCATTCGCCGCCATATCTACAGGGTGATACAAAAAGGTACGGCCAAACTTTCAGGAAACATTCCTCACACACAAATAAAGAAAAGATGTTATGTGGACATGTGTCCGGAAACGCTTAATTTCCATGTTAGAGCTCATTTTAGTTTCGTCAGTATGTACTGTACTTCCTCGATTCACCGCCAGTTGGCCCAATTGAAGGAAGGTAATGTTGATTTCGGTGCTTGTGTTGACATGCGACTCATTTTCTGTGAACGTTTGGGCAGGCATTGTTGGTGATGTCTTGATTGGGCCCCATGTTGTTCCACCTACGCTCAATGGAGCACTTTATCATGATTTCATACGGGATACTCTACCTGTGCTGCTAGAACATGTGCCTTTACAAGTACGACACAACATGTGGTTCATGCACGATGGAGCTCCTGTACATTTCAGCCGAAGTGTTCGTACGCTTCTCAACAACAGATTCGGTGACCGATGGATTGGTAGAGGCGGACCAATTCCATGGCCTCCACGCTCCCCTGACCTCAACCCTCTTGACTTTCATCTATGGGGGCATTTGAAAGCTCTTGTCTACGCAACCCCGGTACCAAATGTAGAGACTCTTCGTGCTCATATTGTCTACGGCTGTGATACAATACGCCATTCTCCAGGGCTGCATCAGCGCATCAGGGATTCCATGCGACGGCGAACCAAAGTGTAATAAAAACAAAGCCATAAAATTTGAAATGAGATTTTAGAAAATGGCTCAGAAAAGTGAAGGCCTATGGAAAAAAGGGGTTTGAGAGTGAATTGTGTAAACCAGCACTTTGAAGAGTGCCAATAAAAAGCAGCTTGTGTTTTCATTACACAGTTAATCATAAAGTATTACGTCCATTATTTTGCAGGCATTATCCGTTACTATACTTTACAAAGGCTCAAGAACGCCGTCTTCCTAGCAAGTCGAACCTTCGCGATTCTCAGAGGAGTGCCCAAAATAATGAATCAATTATGGCTGGAATACTGCCCTTCAAAAATCTATTTTCATCGATTTTGCGTGATTTTTCTTTCGAGTAATATATGAGTGCACAGCGTACAAATCTCAGCCGACTGTCACAATTTTTTTTTCTACTATCGTCAATAGCTACTTCCTTTCGACAATATGAACCAGTTTTGTAATGAAAAACACGTACGGCAATAAAATAACGCCTAAAAACGCCGCGCTGTACTTCGTACTTTCGGCGAGACACAGCTGCAACTACTGAAATCAACCGCTCGCAGCCTTCAAAAGTGGTTCAAATGGCTCCTGAGCACTATGGGACTTAACTTCTGAGGTCATCAGTCCCCTAGACCTTAGAACTACTTAAACCTAACTAACCTAAGGACATCACACACATCCATGCCCGATGCAGGATTCGAACCTGCGACCGTCGCGCGGTTCCAGACTGTAGCGCCTAGAAACGCTCGGCCACAGAGTCCGGCCGCGGCCTTCAGTCTGTCGAGCATGCACCACAGTCTTGCGCCCGCGAATAAATCACGAGAATCCGCCGATGTAGCCCGCATACGGTCATACCCGTTCTCTGAGCAGATCTGAGAGGCTAGATCCGATAAGCGGGGCCTGCACGATAGTGAGAAGCGACGGGCAAGATTTCGGCTCGGATCCGTCAAAAATACTCGCTGCGTTGTCCCGCGGCTATGGCCCGTCACAAAATTCTGCTCGTTTCTGGCCAGCTACTCTCACTCAGGCTGAACAAACCTGGGACAAATCGTACAGCTCTTCTATGATCCTCTCTCTCTCTCTCTCTCTCTCTCTCTCTCTCTCTCTCTCTCTCTCTCTCTCTCTCTCTCTCTCTCTCTCCGTCCCTCTCCCTCTCTCTCCCTCTCTCATTAATCCAACTTTGTAAGGACCCCTTGTCGACGAAGAAGACGACCATCTAAAAAAGATACACCTTCATCTCACAGGAAATCAAGTAACGAAAACAATCGAAAAGAAAAAGCCGCAAACAAGATGTTACAACGCGCGGTGAAACGTTCGCGCTATAAATATCGACTACCGAGCGATTAAACTTTTACCTAATTGTATGTGACAAAATAACAACTAACAGGAAAGCTCAAACGATGAAAATGGCACACGCTAATATTTGTGGACCATGTAGTTACGTAGATTCACTGATCCCGTAGATAGGCTTGTGGAAATGTCAGCCGCATAAATATTGCACTTCAGCAACAGCTAGCAAAGCTAGACAAAAAAATCACTTGAAACGGTAAACATTGCAGAACTAATCGCAACCATAAGTATAAGATACTCCAAAATTGAGACTGCAGCATCAGTGTGGATCTTGTGCCACACAGCAAGTTGCCTAATACACAGTGCTAAAACAATGCCCACAATGAAACTGAGTACCTTATAGAACTCCAGCGAACCAGATACGGAGTAACACGCGAGAACTGCTTCAAACGAATGTTAGAATAGAGTGGAAAAGGAATGGCGTAGAGATAGAAAGAAGTATCTATTCAGTATCTGCATTTCATAAATGTCACTACTATTACTACTTCAAGCCCTAGACATTTAAACTGAAAGAGAAAGGTTTTTCTTCTTTTAATTGAAAGAAAAAAAAGTAGAAAATATTTCTTTCGCTTAAAACAATCGAAGAGAAGAAGAAACCTTAGCTGTGTGACAGACTATGCCAAAGTCGATGGAAGCACATTTAATTTAAATTTTAAAGAAATTGGTTTGAAAGGAAAGATGGTGAAACGATTAAATGAAAAATAATGGTCACAACGGTAAGTTAAAACAAAAACAAAATAAATTAAAAATAAGGAAAAACTAACCATAATAAAATAAAAATGTACTATATAATTGGTCGAACGAAGACTCGCTCTTGAATTACATTTCCTTAGGATTCTTCCAAGCGTCTTGAACCTGGTATCTACACTGGTGAACCAAAGCGTTATGACTACCTGATTAATAGCTTGTTTGACCGTCTTTGGAACGAAATACATCACTGATTTTGCGTACCAGGGATCCGACAGTTCGTTGGTTGGTTTGTGGAGGTATGTCGCAATAAATAACTCCGCACAGGTCATGCAATTCGCGTAAATATCGGGTCGCAGATTTGGGTACACGGTGATGACGCCCGATAGCGACCCAGAGGGGTTCCGTGAGATTTACATCATTCGAATTTGGTCCCCGAGATTTCAGTGTGAGTTCATTATAATACTCCTCAAACCACTAAATCGCGGTCCTGCCTCCGAGACAGGGGCAATTATATTGCTGATAGGTCGCCGTGGGGGAAGAAATCAAGCATCAAGGGATGCACGTGGTTCGCAGCTGTCAGCGTTTCTTCGATTACTTCCACAGGTCTCATTCAAGCACAGGAGAATATCTCTCATACCATAATAGTGCTCCAACCAGCTTGCGTCCGTGGCGCGCTGCACTTTCGAGCCGCCGTTCATCTCGATGACGGCGTTTGTGGAGACGATCATCGACCAAGTGTAGCAAAAATGTCATTCACCCGTAGAGCCGACACGTTTACATTGCTCGACGGTGGAATCCCGATGGTCGCGTGCCCACTGCAATCGTAGTTGACACTTTACAGTATAGTAGTGGCCTTCATACAGAATTAATTCCATTGTTCATTCATCGCCAGACAATTTCATATGGAAGGGTGGGAAAATACTGTTTTCATTACTGGCAAGAGAGACCGATCTCCTTCACCTGGTAGCCAGCGTTATCATTGTAAACGTGACTTATATGAACTTAGCTCATAGAAAGGTGACCTCTTCGTTTGGCATGCAGTAATTCTCGTATAATTTCCAAAGTTATGTCGCGCGTCGAGTTTTCGATGGATTGTAATACACTCTTGGAGTGTGATGCTGTAAGAAGGTTGTTCAGACATGTCGGGGCAAATCATAATTTGTCTTTCGTATATGGACATTGAACCTCTAGCGACTAGCCACACTTGATATAAAACATAAAGACCTGCGGACGAGCATGCCCTGCAGGAAAGGTAGCTACTGGAGAAATAAAAGTTTTGTTAAAAGCCTTATAAGGAGGCCGGTCGCCTGTCAGTATGAAACATCTTTACTAGAAAAGCCAATGTCAAAATTTTCCGAGACATTGCTGTACAGAATCGAAACACGGACTCTCAAATGGCTACTGAATGATTTCAGAAAATTATTTTGCGTGTTACATCAAACATCAGTTTAGTCGCCGTGTAGAGGACTGATCCAAAGACTACGCACTTAAACCACTGAATAAATTTGAAATAGTTATAGAAGAGTACACCTTATTTACATTCGTACAACATAGTCAATCGCACGGGTGCTACACTGTGTGCCAGAATCATACCTTCCCCAAGGAAGTGTTATAGGCCCTCTATTGTTCCTGATCTATATTAACGACATAGGAGACAATCTGAGTAGCCGTCTTAGATTGTTTGCAGATGATGCTGTCACTTATCGTCTTGTAAAGTCATCATATGATCAAAACGACTTGCAAAATGATTTAGATAAGATATCTGTATGGTGCAAAAAGTGGCAATTGACCCTGAATAAATAAAAGTGTGAAGTTATTCACATGAGTACTAAAAGAAATCAGCTAAATTTCGATTACGCGATAAGTCACACACAAATCTGAGGACTGTAAATTCAACTTAATATTTAGGGATTACAATTACAAATAACCTAAATTGGAACGATCACATAGATAATATTGTGGGTAGAGCAAACGAAAGACTGCGATTCATTGGCAGAACACTTAGAAGGTGCAACAGGTCTACCAAAGAGACTGCTTACACCACGCTTGTCCGCCCTATTCTGGAGTATTGCTGCGCGGTGTGGGATCTGCATTAGGTGGGACTGACGGATGACATCGAAAAAGTACAAAGAAAGGCAGCTCGTTTTGTATTATCGCGAAATAGGGGAGATAGTGTCGTAGACATGATACGTGAATTGGAGTGGCAATCATTGAAACAAAGGCGTTTTTCGCTGCGACGGGATCTTCTCATGAAATTCAATCACCAGTTTTCTCCTCCGATTGCGAAAACATTCTGTTGGCACCCACCTACATAGGAAGAAATGATCATCACGATAAAATAAGAGAAATCAGGGTTCGCACAGAAAAATTTAAGTGCTCGTTTTTCCCTCGTGCCGTTCGAGAGTGGAATGATAGAGAGATAGCATGAAGGTGGTTCATTGAACCCTCTGCCAGGCACTTTATTGTGAATAGCAGAGTAATCACGTAGATTTAGATCTAGATCCTCCCGCTTTGTTCATTCGTAGACGGTGACCAAGAAGAAAGATTGTTCATTCCTATGGTTACCTGTTTCGTGCTTCTACACATCGACAGACCAACATAGCGTAGAAAAAAGTGGCGGAATCTCACAAACAAAATCATTAAAAACCCATTACTACGCTCTCAGGCATTTTTCGTCGAGTGATATGCGAAGGAAGCAACAGTTAGATAGTCGTGGACTCAGGCACTTGTCGTGTAATGTTGTTCGCTGGAAGCAACAGTTAGTGAAAGTTAAAGAATTTAATTAACAGCGTCTTAGGCAGTGCTTAACTTGTAGCGCTTCGCATAGTTTCGTTGTGGTCTTCAGGCCGAAGGCTGGTTTTATGTAGCTCTTTCGTGTACAAGCCGCTTCATTCTTCATAACTGTTGCAACCTAAACACATGTTATCCAGCTTACTGAAGTCAAACCTTGGCCTACCCCTACAGTTTACACCCCATACACT
This sequence comes from Schistocerca americana, assembly GCF_021461395.2. Lineage (NCBI taxonomy): Eukaryota > Metazoa > Arthropoda > Insecta > Orthoptera > Acrididae > Schistocerca > Schistocerca americana. The sequence goes on from NC_060122.1 coordinate 691,441,390, forward strand.
TTATTTCGCTACCAACCTGACTTTTTCTTGACGCCTCAGAGTGTATCTATCAACCGAATTCGTCTTCTACTCAAGTTGTGCCAAAATGATCTTTTCTCCCCAGTTCTTGATTCGGTCTACCCACCTGATCTTTAACAAATTTCTGTGGCTCCACATTTCAAAAGCTTCTATTCATTTCTCGTCACTTTCATATAAAGCTACACTACAGACAATTACTTCCAGGAAAGACTTCTTAATGCGTAAATTAACATTAGACGTTAACAGATTTCTATATTTAAGAAACTCCTTTCTTGATGTTGTCAGTATGACTGTGGTCGAAGTAGGGAAGACATAAAAGTCACGCTTCCAAATACCGAAATTCAACTCCCAGTTTAACTCCTTCAGGATCAACGTTGTTTTACTTTCGTTGATGAAACTGATATTTTCAGCCAATATGATTGAAAATATGTATTGACTGAAAAGCCGAAGCAAATTGAGATGAGATACAATGAGATTCAGAACATCAAAAAATGGTTCAAATGGCTCTGAGCACTGTGGGACTTAACATCTGAGGCCATCAGTCCCCTATAACTTCGAACTACTTAAACCTAACTAACCTAGGGCCATTACACACATCCATGCCCGAGGCAGGATTCGAACCTGCGACCGTAGCGGTCGCACGGTTCCAGACTGAAGCGCCGATAACCGCTTGGCCACACCGGCCGGCTTCAAAACATCAGACAAGGCACTAGCTTTCTAAGACGGCACTATTCAGACTGATGTTTGCGTTCTCCTGTGATAAACGTTTGTATGGGATGAAATATAACACCTGATACGTTTGACGTCGTATTATGACTATCGAACGATACAGAAACCTACTGAATTGACGGAAGCGTCGTTTGTTGATTATTCTGCACCACCTCACAGTCGACTTGTACTATCAGCATAAAAATGCTCCACCTCAACGCTCCCGAGCTGTGTCGGAATGAATGGAGGAACACTCGACAGATTTGTGTTCACCCGCTACCTCTGCCACGAATGAATCCCGCTGAGGACATCAGGGACGCCATCGACAGAAAAGTGCACGTACTAGACCCAGCTCTGACCAGTCTCGTAAAGTTGTGGACGATGGCTTAGAGGTCATCCATTTGGATGCCTCCAAAACGCTTTAGGTACTTTATGGAGTCCGTCAGATACATATCTTCAGTACCTCTGCTAATGCGTAATACCGCTATTACAGATATGTATGTTTTTAATTAATGTGTAAGAATGACAGGAATAATTGGTAAAGAAGAGAATCGAAGCGCTTGAGATGTTAGTGCTGCGGAATAATGCTAAAAATTAAGTGGAAAAGTAAGAAATGAAGCTCTACGCAGAATCTCCTAGGAAACGCGCGTGTGGAAGCAGCAGTATAGTAGGACGTGGTTAGGCCATGGGTTAACACCGTCCACTAGCCGGCCGAAGTGGCCGAGCGGTTCTAGGCGCTACAGTCTGGAACCGCGCGACCGCTAAGGTCGCAGGTTCGAATCCTGCCTCGGGCATGGATGTGTGTGACGTCCTTAGGTTAGTTAGATTTCAGTAGTTCTAAGTCCTAGGGGACTGATGACCTCAGTAGTCAAGTACAACAGTATTCAGAGACATTTGAACCATTTTGAACACCTTCCACTGTACTGGGGGTAGGTGTAGAGGGCAAAACACGCTAGGGAAAACAAATAATTGAGAACGTTAGGTACAAGTGCTAAACTGATATGAAGAGATTGGCACAGAGGAGAAAATTGTGATGGGTCGCACCAAATCAGTCATAAGACTGAAGAACGTCCACCCACAAAAATGGAGACTTACTTTTTTCCACATAGGGTGATTTATTAAAACTTCTCCATTTTTCTGAAGATAAGTCTGTCTACAGATTGCGCATAACTTCCACAGAGTAATTTATCTGAGGAATTTTCCGCCTAGCTACAAAGAAATGTTACCTCATATATACAGGCGAATTCTGTTTCACGTCACTTCTTTTTGTCCGAAAATAATCAAATTGCCAGTTCTTTTTTTCATGTAAGTAGATAATTCACAGCAGTAGCTATATTTTTAAGGGTGGTGGTGCGAAGAAGACATTAAGAGAGGAGAAAGCTAAAAATAGAGATCAGAAGGCTGTTACGCACTCAGGAAGCTTCCGCTGGTGATGGATCCCAGTTCACGCCTCGTGGAGAAAATAAAACAGCCGCTGTGGGTGCAGGATTTATTTCTGCCATTATAACAGATATTTATAGGCGTGGGTACACGCGAGAATAAATCCCGTTTATTTGTGCTCGCGGCGGCCGTCCCGCCACGTCTGTGTAGTGATGGTTGCTATGAAGTGCTAGGTCCCACATTACTGTAGCTCGTCTGCTCACTGTCAGGCCAACTATTCTGCAGTACCTCGAGGCACAGGACGGAAGTAGACCATTAGAGCCACCTTTTGCTGCCATGAGTCATTTGGCTGAGCAGGCGGGAACTGATAAAAATGGTTCAAATGGCTCTGAGCACTATGGGACTTAACTTCTGAGGTCATCAGTCCCCTAGAACTTAGAACTACTTAAACGTAACTAACCTAAGAACATCACACACATCCATGCCCGAGGCATGATTCGAACCTGCGACCGTAGCGGTCGCGCGGTTCCAGACTGTAGCGCCTAGAACCGCTCGGCCACTCTGGCCGGCAGGGAACTGATAAATTGGAACAGTGTTAACGAGAAGTGGAGTTTGCATCCCCTTTCTGCTATACGAATTTAGCCATTATGGAAACAGATATATGGCATACTCGAAGGTTCCTTTTTCCGACATAACCGAGTAAAACGGCGAACTTATGTGATTTTCACGTAAAGACGCGTCACTGCCGAAACACAGTTGTGTGCTAGAATGCGCCGAGGGAACTAACACACACATCGTTAAAAATGAGTTACTGACATGTTTAGACGCTACTATTACATATTTATTATCCCATTGACTATGATATTTACATCTATCTTTACTCTTCCTCTGTACAAAAAAAAAGATTTTGGAATACAAAATCTCATAGTACCATTACAATGACACTTGAACGATTTATCGTTTTACAACTGAAATAAAATAATGCGAAATTTCACTGTAATTCTTCTACATAAAATAAATTACTTACGTAGCAACATGGTACATAAAACGACTTACGTTCCAAGACTTTTAATGAATGTCATCCATTTAGACTTAAGTATAATATAAATAAAATCTCATAGTACTAATATACATAACAAAATGAAATATAAATCTGATGTGAGCGGGAACATTTGATAATGGCACATACGTCACTTGTCGCGAACTTACGTAATCAACAAGAAGTACACAACTGGCCTTTAAAATTTCTGTACCAAGAAGAAATGCAGATGATAAACGGGTATTCATTGGACAAAAATATTATACTAGAACTAACAAGTGATTACATTTCTACTAAATTTGGATGCATAGATCCAGAGAAATCAGTACCCAGAACAACCACCTCTGGCCGTAATAACGGCCTTCATGCGTCTGGGCATTGAGTCAAACAGAGTTTGGATGGCGTGTACAGGTACAGCTGCCCATGCAGCTTCAACACGATACCACAGTTCATTAAGAGTAGTGACTGGCGTATAGTGACGAGCCAGTTGCTCGGCCACCATTGACCAGACGTTTTCAATTGGTGAGAGATCTGGAGAATGTGCTGGCCAGGGCAGCAGTCGAACATTTTCTGTATCCAGAAAGGCCCATACAGGACCTCCAACATGCGGTCGTGCATTATCCTGCTGAAATGAAGGGTTTCGCAGGGATCGAATGAAGGGTAGAGCCACGGGTCGTAACACATCTGAAATGTAACGTCCACTGTTCAAGGTGCCGTCAATGCGAACAAGAGGTGACCGTGACGTGTAACCAATGGCACCCCATACTATCACGCCGGGAGATACGCCAGTATGGTGATGACGTATACACTCTTCCAATGTGCGTTCACCGCGATGTCGCCAAACACGGATGCGGTCATCATGATGCTGTAAACAGAACCTGGATTCATCCGAAAAAATGACGTTTTGCCATTCGTGCACCCAGGTTCGTCGTTGAGTACACCATCGTAGGCGCTCCCGTCTGTGATGCAGCGTCAAGGGTAACCGCAGCCATGGTCTCCGAGCTGATAGTCCATGCTGCTGCAAACGTCGTCGACCTGTTCGTGCATATCCGTTACAGCCATGCGGATAAGATGCCTGTCATCTCGACTGCTAGTGTTACGAGGCCGTTGGGATCCAGCACGGCGTTCCGTATTACCCTCCTGAACCCACCGATTCCATATTCTGCTAACAGTCATTGGATCTCGACCAACGCGAGCAGCAATGTCGCGATACGATAAACCGCAGTCGCGATATGCTACAATCCGACCTTTATCAAAGTCGGAAACGTGATGGTACGCATTTCTCCTCCTTACACGAGGCATCACAACAACGTTTCACCAGGCAACGCTGGTCAACTGCTATTTGTGTATGAGAAATCGGTTGGAGACTTTCCTCATGTCAGCACGTTGTAGGTGTCGCCACGGGCGCCAAACTTGTCTGAGTGCTCTGAAAAGCTAATCATTTGCATATCACAGCATCTTCTTCTTGTCGGTTAAATTTCGCGTCTGTAGCACGTCATCTTCGTGGTGTAGTAGTTTTAATGGCCAGTAGTGTAACTGTTGAGCTATCACCAAACGTGCGCTATTGTAATTGTGTCAAATCACAACGTATTTATATCGACTGTGTTAAGAAAGACTGTTATAACAATTACATATGTTTTACATTCGTATAGCTCATATATGATAGAAATGTATGGTTGATCCATAGAGGTACAACGTTTTTCTCCTTGAAGATGACTGTAGCAATCGAAACCCGTAGAGAATAAACATAAAATTTGACAGCTGAGCACACAAAATTGTTTTTTTTATGCATAAATAGACAATCTGCGGATAATTTTGTTAAAAGTATAAAGGTGATGTCAAAATATATCCGTTTCATATATGTGTGGGTTAGCCGCCTCTCGTATTTCGGTATATAATCATATACGAGTATATTATTTCTCAAGACAACATCCCTTTTCCAGATCACGCAGTAATCATACAGGGATGAATGAGGTATCATTATAAAGGTTTTTTAACCGGATTCTGACATTGAATACCCATTTTTCCCAAGAACTTACTCTTTGTGGAAAAAAATTAAGATTACACTAACCCAGTCCCACGAGGGTACTAACAACCAATTATATCTTGTAGAATTCTTACATTCATTAAATGCCTCAGGATTACCGCCACATAAACGTATAGTGGAGAAAAATTCAATTGTCATGTTAATAAGAAACCTGACCGCTAAACGCGGCTTAGTCAATGGAGCACGCATGGTTGTGGCAAAACTCATGAATTTACAATTAATGCGTGGCTGATTGACAACGGGAAAACTGTTGTAATACCACGGATAAACTTAACACCATCCGATCCAGTCATGCCTTTTCAACTGATAAGAAGACAGCTGCATGTTAAAATTGCATTTGTGATCACTAAATACAAGTTGCTCGAACAAACGCTTCTAATAGCAGGATTGTATTTATCAAATCCCTCCTTTACTCACGAACAATCGTTTGTTACCTTTTCGAGGGTAACTAAAATACCTTTTTGTATTCTTAAACAAAACGAAAGCCAAAGGTACACGAAGATTACATTCTTACGTCAAGTATAGTTTTACGACGAGGTATTGTAATGCTCTGTAAAGAATTTTGTTCAAAATTTGGTGCAAGGAAATGAGGCATGACGGGAGCCTGGATTCGATCTTTGATTCAGTCGAGGTGTCACTCCGAACAGTATGCATGTTATTTTCCTCTGGTGTACCCAAAATATTTTCCACAGACTTCGAAGATGTTAGCGAGATATTACGGTAAAATATAAATACTTTTTTATTCCCTTCTGTTTTCTCATTCAGTCAAATACATTCATTGGATTCCGAAACCACAACGCTCCATACCCCTGCACAAAAATACGGGAATTGCGGTACATCTGCAACATACAACAACATACAAGTTATCATCTGATAGAGAACACGAAGATCTGCTCGTACATCCATGTGTCACAAAGTACTTTCACGCATTAACTGATCATCCTCCCCAAAATTTCGTAGCTTTACCAAACATTTACTTTCACAATCATTTATTGATAGCAAACACAGATATCTAAGGAAAAAAAGACAAAAATTGATTTCTTGTTGAAAACACCAAAGTAGCTTGGTACTATTGTCACCATTTTATTTAAAAGCCAGCTGACAAACCTGGTATCTCCCGGGAGTCCATTTTGTCAATTTTCTATCAATTTTCTATTAGAAACGAAAACAAAAAATAAACCGTGTTTCTAGAGTAATGTAGAAAAAATTTCATTTCCATTTTTTTTTTTTTTTTTTTTTTTTTTTTTTTTTTTTTTTTTTTTTTTTTCTACTGACTGGTTTGATGCGGCCCGCCACGAATTCCTTTCCTGTGCTAACCTCTTCATCTCAGAGTAGCACTTGCAACCTACGTCCTCAATTATTTGCTTGACGTACTCCAATCTCTGTCTTCCTCTACAGTTTTTCCCTCTACAGCTCCCTCTAGTACCATGGAAGTCATTCCCTCATGTCTTAGCAGATGTCCTATCATCCTGTCCCTTCTCCTTACCAGTGTTTTCCACATATTCCTTTCCTCTCCGATTCTGCGTAGAACCTCCTCATTCCTTACCTTATCAGTCCACCTAATTTTCAACATTCGTCTGTAGCACCATATCTCAAATGCTTCGATTCTCTTCTGTTCCGGTTTTCCCACAGTCCATGTTTCACTACCATACAATGCTGTACTCCAGACGTACATCCTCAGAAATTTCTTCCTCAAATTAAGGCCGGTATTTGATATTAGTAGACTTCTCTTGGCCAGAAATGCCTTTTTTGCCATAGTGAGTCTGCTTTTGATGTCCTCCTTGCTCCGTCCGTCATTGGTTATTTTACTGCCTAGGTAGCAGAATACCTTAACTTCATTGACTTCGTGACCATCAATCCTGATGTTAAGTTTCTCGTTGTTCTCATTTCTACTACTTCTCATTACCTTCGTCTTTCTCCGATTTACTCTCAAACCATACTGTGTACTCATTAGACTGTTCATTCCGTTCAGCAGATCATTTAATTCTTCTTCATTTTCACTCAGGATAGCAATGTCATCAGCGAATCGTATCATTGATATCCTTTCACCTTGTATTTTAATTCCACTCCTGAACCTTTCTTTTATTTCCATCATTGCTTCCTCGATGTACAGATTGAAGAGTAGGGGCGAAAGGCTACAGCGTTGTTTTACACCCTTCTTAATACGAGCGCTTCATTCTTGATCGTCCACTCTTATTATTCCCTCTTGGTTGTTGTACATATTGTATATGACCCGTCTCTCCCTATAGCTTACCCCTACTTTTTTCAGAATCTCGAACAGCTTGCACTATTTTATATTGAACGCTTTTTCCAGGTCGACAAATGCTATGAAAGTGTCTTGATTTTTCTTTAGCCTTGCTTCCATTATTAGCCGTAACGTCAGAATTGCCTCTCTCGTCCCTTTACTTTTCCTAAAGCCAAACTGATCGTCACCTAGCGCATTCTCAATTTTCTTTTCCATTTTCTGTATATTATTCTCGTAAACAGCTTCGATGCATGAGCTGTTAAGCTGATTGTGCGATAATTCTCGCACTTGTCAGCTCTTGCCGTCTTCGGAATTGTGTGGATGATGCTTTTCCGAAAGTCAGATGGTATATCGCCAGACTCATATATTCTACACACCAACGTGAATTGTCAAAAAATGGCTTTGAGCACTATGGGACTTAACATCTGTGGTCATCAGTCCCCTAGAACTTAGAACTACTTAAACCTAACTAACCTAAGGACATCACACACATCCATGCCCGAGGCAGGATTCGAACCTGCGACCGTAGCAATCGTGCGGTTCCGGACTGAGCGCCTAGAACCGCTAGACCACCGCGGCCGGCCCGTGAATAGTCGTTGTGTTGCCACTTCCCCCAATGATTTTAGAAATTCTGATGGAATGTTATCTATCCCTTCTGCCTTATTTGACCGTAAGTCCTCCAAAGCTCTTTTAAATTGCGATTCTAATACTGGATCCCCTATCTCTTCTAAATCGACTCCTGTTTCTTCTTCTATCACATCAGACAAATCTTCACCGTCATAGAGGCATTCAATGTATTCTTTCCACCTATCTGCTCTCTCCTCTGCATTTAACAGTGGAATTCCCGTTGCACTCTTAATGTTACCACCGTCGCTTTTAATGTCACCAAAGGTTGTTTTGACTTTCCTGTATGCTGAGTCTGTCCTTCCGACAATCATATCTTTTTCGATGTCTTCACATTTTTCCTGCAGCCATTTCGTCTTAGCTTCCCTGCACTTCCTATTTATTTCATTCCTCAGCGACTTGTATTTCTGTATTCCTGATTTTCCCGGAACGTGTTTGTACTTCCTCCTTTCATCAATCAACTGGAGTATTTCTTCTGTTACCCATGGTTTCTTCGCAGCTACCTTCTTTGTACCTATGTTTTCCTTCCCAACTTCTGTGATGGCCCTTTTTAGAGATGTCCATTCCTCTTCAACTGTATTGCCTACTGCGCTATTCCTTATTGCTGTATCTATAGCGTTAGAGAACTTCAAACGTATCTCGTCATTCCTTAGTACTTCCGTATCCCACTTCTTTGCGTATTGATTCTTCCTGACTACTGTCTTGAACTTCAGCCTACTCTTCATCACTACTACACTCCTGGAAATTGAAATAAGAACACCGTGAATTCATTGTCCCAGGAAGGGGAAACTTTATTGACACATTCCTGGGGTCAGATACATCACATGATCACACTGACAGAACCACAGGCACATAGACACAGGCAACAGAGCATGCACAATGTCGGCACTAGTACAGTGTATATACATCTTTCGCAGCAATGCAGGCTGCTGTTCTCCCATGGAGACGATCGTAGAGATGCTGGATGTAGTCCTGTGGAACGGCTTGCCATGCCATTTCCACCTGGCGCCTCAGTTGGACCAGCGTTCGTGCTGGACGTGCAGACCGCGTGAGATGACGCTTCATCCAGTCCCAAACATGCTCAATGGGGGACAGATCCGGAGATCTTGCTGGCCAGGGTAGTTGACTTACACCTTCTAGAGCACGTTGGGTGGCACGGGATACATGCGGACGTGCATTGTCCTGTTGGAACAGCAAGTTCCCTTGCTGGTCTAGGAATGGTAGAACGATGGGTTCGATGACGGTTTGGATGTACCGTGCACTATTCAGTGTCCCCTCGACGATCACCAGTGGTGTACGGCCAGTGTAGGAGATCGCTCCCCACGCCATGATGCCGGGTGTTGGCCCTGTGTGCCTCGGTCGTATGCAGTCCTGATTGTGGCGCTCACCTGCACGGCGCCAAACACGCATACGACCATCATTGGCACCAAGGCAGAAGCGACTCTCATCGCTGAAGACGACACGTCTCCATTCGTCCCTCCATTCACGCCTGTCGCGACACCACTGGAGGCGGGCTGCACGATGTTGGGGCGTGAGCGGAAGACGGCCTAACGGTGTGCGGGACCGTAGCCCAGCTTCATGGAGACGGTTGCGAATGGTCCTCGCCGATACCCCAGGAGCAACAGTGTCCCTAATTTGCTGGGAAGTGGCGGTGCGGTCCCCTACGGCACTGCGTGGGATCCTACGGTCTTGGCGTGCATCCGTGCGTCGCTGCGGTCCGGTCCCAGGTCGACGGGCACGTGCACCTTCCGCCGACCACTGGCGACAACATCGATGTACTGTGGTTACCTCACGCCCCATGTGTTGAGCAATTCGGCGGTACGTCCATCCGGCCTCCCGCATGCCCACTATACGCCGTCGCTCAAAGTCCGTCAACTGCACATACGGTTCACGTCCACGCTGTCGCGGCATGCTACCAGTGTTAAAGACTGCGATGGAGCTCCGTATGCCACGGCAAACTGGCTGACACTGACGGCGGCGGTGCACAAATGCTGCGCAGCTAGCGCCATTCGACGGCCAACACCGCGGTTCCTGGTGTGTCCGCTGTGCTGTGCGTGTGATCGTTGCTTGTACAGCCCTCTCGCAGTGTCCGGAGCAAGTATTGTGGGTCTGACACACCGGTGTCAATGTGTTCTTTTTTCCATTTCCAGGAGTGTATATTGTGATCTGAGTCTATATCTGCTCCTGGTTACGCCTTACAATCCAGTATCTGATTTCGGAATCTCTGTCTGACTATGATGTAATCTGATTGAAATCTTCCCGTATCTCCCGGCCTTTTCCAAGTATACCTCCTCCTCTTGTGATTCTTGAACGAGGTATTCGCTATTACTAGCTGAAACTTGTTACAGAGCTCGATTAGTCTTTCTCCTCTTTCATTGCTCGTCCCAAGCCCATATTCTCCTGTAACCTTTTCTTCTACTCCTTCCCCTACAACTGCATTCCAGTCGCCCATGACTATTAGATTTTCGTCCCCCTTTACATACTGGATTACCCTTTCAATATCCTCATACACGTTCTCTATATGTTCTTCTTCAGGTTGCGACGTCGGCATGTATACGTGAACTATCGTTGTCGGTGTTGGTCTGCCGTCGATTCTGATAAGAACAACCCGATCACTGAACTGTTCACAGTAACACACCCTCTGCCCTACCTTCCTATTCATAACGAATCCTACACCTGTTATACCATTTTCTGCTGCTGTTGATATTACCCGATACTCATCTGACCAGAAATCCTTGTCTTCCTTCCACTTCACTTCACTGACCCCTACTATATCTAGATTGAGCCTTTGCATTTCCCTTTTCAGATTTTCTAGTTTCCCTACCACGTTCAAGCTTCTGACATTCCACGCCCCGACTCGTAGAACGTTATCCTTTCGTTGATTATTCAATCTTTTTCTCATGGTAACCTCCCCCTTGGCAGTCCCCTCCCGGAGATCCGAATGGGGGACTATTCCGGAATCTTTTGCCAATGGAGAGATCATCATGACACTTCTTCAATTACAGGCCACATGTCCTGTGGATACACGTTACGTGTCTTTAATGCAGTGGTTTCCATTGCCTTCTGCATCTTCATGTCGTTGATCATTGCTGATTCTTCCGCCTTTAGGGGCAATTTCCCACCCCTAGGACAAGAGAGTGCCCTGATCCTCTATCCGCTCCTCCGCCCTCTTTGACAAGGCCGTTGGCAGAATGAGGCTGACTTCTTATGCCGGAAGTACCCGTCGTCTAGGGTAGCGTCTTTGATTCATAATCAAAACGTCTTCATTTCCATACATTCGTGAAAACACGTTTGAAATTATGTAGTAGACTCGGTGTGAGATGATTCCGGACAGTTTCTGTGCGCTGGGCAGAGCTGCTTCACCTGTCCACGACGCAAATATGTTAAAGATCTCTGTGGAAACGCCTCTTCACAGCTCTATACATGTAGACGGCTATTGTTTTCGCCTACAGCCGTTTGCGCTCCGCAGTTGAAAGCTGTCAAAAGTGTTGACTGGTCAGGGATTTCCTTAAGTTGACTCGCTTGTAGGAATACCTCCGCAGTAACGAATGAATGTATTAAAACGTCATGCATGATGCCGGCACTTTTTTCACGCACCTCAGAGTGTATGACGTCATATCTCCTGATCTGTCTGTCCTATCACGATAAAATTTTGCAGATGCGTTTAGCAGCATATATGGATAGTGTCTGCGAAATTTATCGCAAAGAGAGACAGTAGCACAGAAGTAATAAATTTCAATGTCACAGATGATTTGTTGGTTTGTCACCCAGCTCATCGTGTATCATGTTATGTCTCCTGGGGTGGTTCTTACCCCCAGAACAATTGTTGCCTGACCAGTAAGCCATATGTGTACCAAGTTTGGTTCAAATCGGTCCAGTGCTTTAGGGGGAGACGTAGAACATACACACATACATACATACATACATACATACATACACTACGTCATCAAAATTATCCGGACACCCCAAAAGACATACGTTTTTCGTATTAGGGGCATTGTGTAGCCACCTACTGACAGGTACTCCAAATTCAGCGACCTCAGTAGTCATTAGACATCGTGAGAGACCAGAATGGGGCGCTCCGCGGAACTCAAGAACTTCGCACGTGGTCTGGTGACTGGGTGTCACTTGTGTCATTTGTCTGTACGCGTTATTTCCACGCTCCTAAACATTCCTAGGTCCACTGTTTCCGATATGTTAGTGAAGTGGAAACTCTTAAGGGACAAGTACAGCACAAAAACGTACAGGCTAACCGTGTCTGTTGACTGGCAGAGATCGCCGACAGTTGAAGAGGGTCGTAATGTTTAATAAGGAGATATCTATCCAGACCATCACACAGGAGTTCCAAACTGATCCACTGCAAGTACTATGACAATTAGGCGGGAGGTGAGAAAATTTGGATTTCATGGTCGAGCGGTTGCTCATAAGCCACACATCACGTCGGTAAATGCCAAACGACGCCTCACTTGATGAAAGAAGCGTAAACATTGGACGATCGAACAGTAGGAAAACGTTGTATGGAGTTACGAATCACAGTACACAATGTGGCGATCCGATAGCTGGGTGTGGTATGGCGAATGCCCTGTCAACGTCATCTGCCAGCGTGCGTAGTGCCAACAGTAAAATTCAGAGGCGGTGGTGTTATGGTGTGGTCGTGCTTTTCATGGAGGGGGCTTGCACCCCGTGTTGTTTTGCGTGGCACCATCACAGCACAGGCCTGCATTGATGTTTTAAGCACCTTTTTGCTTCCCGCTGTTGAAGAGCAATTCTGGGACGGCGATTGCATCTTTCAACACGATCGAGCACCTGTTCATAATACACGGCCTGTGTCGGAGTGGTTACATGACAATAGCATCCCTGTAACGGACTGGCCTGCACAGAGTCCTGACCTGAATCCTATAGAATACCTTTGGGATGTTTTGGAACGCCGACATCGATACCTCTCCTCAGTGCAGCACTCCGTGAAGAATTGGCTGCCATTCCCCAAGAAAGGTTCCAGCACCTGATTGAACGTATGCCTGCGAGAGTGGAAGCTGTCATCAAGTGTAAGGGCGGGCCAAAACCATACTGAATTCTAGCATTACCGATGGAGGGCGCCAGGTGTCGGGATACTTTAATCACATAGTGTATCTGCAACGGGCCACGTCCAGAAAATCCATCAGTTTTCCTGCGGTTTTCACGTGACAACAAGTCTCAGTTTCTTACAGTACGTTGAAGGAGTGGATTAATAACAGCTGCGTCGCCTACGCTGAATACACTGGTGCGTTGTCTTGGTGAAAGAGCACATGTGACTCTTTTCCAGTTGTATTTTTCATAATGCTGGAAGGAGCTAATTCATCATAACATCATTGTAGCTCGCACCGATCCTCTGAAACAGTTGTTTCCACCTGCGTATGCATATTGTCATATCGACTGGTACTAGGCCGAGATTCTTTCAGTTAGTTATGTAGTTATGAAATGACGGGCGGCCCACTTTAAGTCGTCAGACCCACCAACGCACATTCTTTACATTCATGACGCCATCACCAATAGTCTCATTCAGCTGACGATGAATTTCAATGGATCGAGAAACTGACGTGATCATTCGCCACCATATCTACAGGGTGTTACAAAAAGGTACGGCCAAACTTTCAGGAAACATTCCTCACACACAAAGAAATAAAATATGTTACGTGGACATGCGTCCGGAAACGCTTACTTTCCATGTTAGAGCTCATTTTATTACTTCTCTTCAAATCACATTAATAATGGAATGGAAACACACAGCAACAGAACGTACCAGTGTGACTTCAAACACTTTGTTACAGGAAATGTTCAAAATGTCCTCCGTTAGCGAGGATACATGCATCCACCGGTGAGAAAACTTACATTTCATGGTCGAGCTGCTGCTCATAAGCCACACATCAAGCCGCAAATGCCAAACGACGCCTCGCTTGGTGTAAGAAGCGTAAACATTGGACGGTTGAACAGTGGTGAAACGTTGTGTGGAGTGACGAATCACGGTACACAATGTGGCGATCCGATGGCAGGGTGTGGGTATGGCGAATACCCGGTGAACGTCATCTGCCAGCGTGTGTAGTGCCAACAGTAAAATACGGAGGCGGCGGTGTTATGGTGTGGTTGTGTTTTTCATGGAGGGGACTTGCACCCCTTGTTGTTTTGCTTGGCGCTATCACAGCACAGGCCTACATTGATGTTTTAAGCACCTTCTTGCTTCCCACTATTGAAGAGCAATTCGGCGATAGCATGCATCTTTCAACACGATCAAGCACCTGTTCGTAATTCAAGGCCTGTGGCGGAGTGATTACACGACAATAACATCCCTGTAACGGACAAGCCTGCACAGAGTCCTGACCTGAATCCTATAAAAACACCTTTGGGATGTTTTGGAACGCTGACTTCGTGCCAGGCCTCACCGACCGACATCGATACCTCTCCTCAGTGCAGCACTCCGCTAAGAATGGGCAGCCATTCCCCAAGAAACCCTCCAGCCCCTGATTGAACGTACGCGTACGAGAGTGGAAGCTGTCATCACGGTTAAGAGTGGGCCAACAGCATATTGAATTCCAGAATTACCGATAGAGGGCGCCACGAACTTGCAAGTCATTTTCAGCCAGGTGTCGGGATACTTTTGATGACATAGTGTGCATACATACACCCATTTTATAATGTTTTGATAGATTTAGTGTTTGTGGAAAAGGTCAGTCCCTGATTAAAACTTCAGTGTTTGATTAAATTACTGCTTATTAAAAGTTACTTTTGTGGATAATCATTGTTTGGTAAAAAGGCACACTAATTATCACTAGTCAACACAATTTTACTTTTTTTCAGTAACTGGCATGAAAACAGCTAATCTTTATGTTTTCTGGTGTGATGATAACGGGAACGGTAATGAAAATTCAAGATTAGTTGTCGTTTTCAAGTTATGATAACTTTAAGTTACTGCCTATATAAGCTTATGCTTGTATATACCGTGGTGTTACCCCTCGAAGAAAGATCACTGAAGGCGCAACCACTTTGCCTGGCATTTGCAGTTTCCCGCTGCTGATTCTCTGATTAGTGTGCAGCAGTAAGCGGCTCACATTGATGCACACGACTTTCCCTGGTATCTCATTTCCATGTCCGGCATTTGCTGGTGGAAGCGTTCTCCGTGCTCGGCGGTTACAGCACCACAGTTGTCAGGAAAAAGGTCCAAGGGGAACTCTGGAACATGTGACTTTAAGGATATGTTGCACCCCAGTCCACTTTAGTACTTTGCCACAAGATCCTTACAGTTTTCTGCCCTCTTATTTCCTATAAAGTTTACTGATATTTGAACTAAGATATCCCAAAGTAGTCTTTCGTAACTTGGTGTTGAAATGCTGATCTTTGTACAGTTTGCGTATCTAGGGATCCACGAAAATCCCCTCTTTTATTTTCGCTTCGCTAAGATGTGGAAATTTCTCATGCAAATAGCGATATGCTTCAGCAGTTTTGTCCATGGCCTTAAGGAAGTTTTTCATTAGGCTCAACTTTATATGAAGACCAGGAAGAATTACGTTCTTGGATTCGACAAGTGTTTCGTACACAACAGTGTGAAATCCTGAGTCAAGTGATTGACGCTCAGGCCAATCTTTCTTTTTATAACGAAGTGTTGGCGCGTCTATCACAGAGGCACGGGAAGCCACAGAATTTGGTGTACCCGTGTCGTAGTCCAAGTACTACGCCTCTGACTTTCCGACCTCCGGAAATCTGCCGATTAAACTTGTCATAGTTCAGTCGCAATAACAATTGTTTCATGTTATCACATGTTTCTTTCACGTAAGGTGCATACCCATTCGAAACCAATGATAGCACGTTACCATTATTCAGTCGCACACACTTGAGACTTGCTTTGGAGGAGTCGAAGAACAACCTCCACTGATCATTTTTGTAGTCAATGCTCTTAGATGCCATCACTCGCTGGACATCACTACAAAATACCAAGTTCTTTTCACTTTCAAAAAATGGAAGGAATAGCGTATAGCGGTTACGGAACACTATCACATTTACCGTCTTATCAAGGCGGTGCCACTGTCGTAGTCTTGATGCCAACAGTTCAGCTTTACCTTTCGGCAAATCCACATCTCTCAAGGGGTCATTAAGTTAAAAAAAATGGTTCAAATGGCTCTAAGAACTATGGGACTTAACAGCTTAGGTCATCAGTCCCCTAGACTTAGAACTACTTAAACCTAACTAATGTAAGGACATCACACACTGCCCAAGGCAGGATTCGAACCTGCGACCGTAGCAGCAGCGCGGTTCCGGACTGAAGCGCCTAGAAACGCTCGGTCACAGCGGCCGACTCATTAAGTTCAGATTGTGTTATTTTGTGAACCTTTGTACACTCATCGTTACGCACAAAATCATGACCTTTCGAAGAACAAGGTTTTGAAGGTGATGGTACAGCACTAATTTCACTGCCGCCCTCGTCACCATCACAATCAGGTGGGACAGAAACACGCAGTTCGTCTCTGTGAGGTACAGGCCTCATGGCTGACGGTGTGTTAGTCTATGACAGGGAACACTTCTTAGAAGTACCGTGTTAATGGAACTGAGATACAAAAGTCATAATGATTCACATAGTCGGATGGTTCACGCCAGATCATCGATATAGTCATGGATACAGCAAAGCCTGTGGAATATCTTTTACGATACAACCACGAATGAAGACATAAGACCTGCAACATAGATGAGGAGCCCAGGGTTTGTCTTGGTACTCGATTTCATAGCCAAAGTACAGTCTGTAGCCTTCCTAATATATGGCATTATTGTCCTCCTTCGCGATTTGAATGAAGCCTGTCCGGAAATGTAGCAAAAATTAGCAGCACTGTTTACGCATTTGCGAGTCATACTGAATCACGTGTCCGGGCCAAAAATAGCGACAAAATACACACAGTTACTGTTCCCTGAAAGCCGGCTGCGGTGGCCGAGCGGTTCTAGGCGCTACAGTCTGGAACCGCGCGACCGCTATGGTCGCAGGTTCGAATCCTGCCTCGTGCGTGTGTGTGTGTGATGTCCTTAGGTTAGTTATGTTTAAGTAGATCTAAGTTCTAGGGGACTGATGACCTCAGAAGTTAAGTCCCATAGTGCTCAGAGCCATTTTCTTTTTTTTTTTTTTTTTGTTCCCTGAAACTTTATCACTCTGTCTACCATCTGCAGGATTTCAAAGCATACATGGGAAGTGATTGACGATGAATACTAATAAAATATGCTTATAATTAAAGGCACCCCCTTTAACTTGAGAACGAGAGCTATGTCGAGCTTTTTGTCGTCGTTCTCATATCAGAGTGGTCGATTAGTTAACATTTATTTAATCCCAGTTACATTTTAACTGGTGGATAAACCAGACACTGTTTTTTGACCAAATACTGTTTCTTGACCGAACTCTGTTTTCTGACCGAACTCTGATTTTTTTTTAGGAGATTCTCGTTTTTAACCAAACTGTGATTTTTAACCAAGTTCTGATCCTTTTAACCAGCTGATCTTCTAAGCCAAATATAGTTTTTTAAACCAACCTTCTCTGATACCAAACTTTCAATTTTAAAATAAGAGTGTTGACAATACGAACGATACTAACTCAGTGATTGATAAAAAAGAATGTCTTTGGTAAAATAAATGAATATTTGTCTTTAAGATTAGTGTTTGGTTTGAAGAAGCGGTGTTTTTAAACCAAACAACACTTATTTTATAGACTAACAATTTTTACTGAACTCTGATAAAAAGAATGAAAAGCTAGTAACACCAGAAAAACTGTCTTTGAGGGATATGCAAACGCAGAGAGGCTGAAATGGTGAGTTTGTAATGAACTGAATGGCCACTTTTGGAGCCGTGGGCGGTCTCAACAGCGGCAGGTGTGGCTCTTCCCACGTTTGTTTGGGCTGCGCGTCCACAGCGGTGACAAGAGCTTGTGAGCCGCAAAGCGGCCAAGGACCGCGCCCGCTGGATTCCAATCACGCCGCCCGATGCCCGCTGCCCGCCGCCGCCAACGCTGCACCCTGAATAATTATTCGGCGGCTCTCGCCCGGCTACGTGATGGCATTGCGCTGCGCCACGCGCTCCCGATCCCGTTCCCCCAAACCTGTCGCCCTCCACAGTTGGCCATCCTGCGACCCTGCAGCCTCAACACATTACTTTGCCGTTTTTACGGTGTGATGAAAGAACTTCAATTGGAAATCGGCCGTGGTAGCCATATGTAGTTGGCAGCAATGCTGAACAGCTGCTAATAGATAACTAAGAGCATGAGATTTTCACTCTGCAGCGGGGTTTGCGCTGCCATGAAACTTCCTGGTAGATTAAGACTGTGTGCCGGACCGAGACTCGAACTCGGGACCCGAGTTCGAGTCTCGGTCCGGCACACAGTTTTAATCTACCAGGAAGTTTTAGATAACTAACAGTTTGACTTTGGGCGTGCAGAGGGAGGGGGAGGGGTTAGGGGGTGGGGGTGGAAAGGAGAACATTTCTCAGCCTGAAAGTGTAATCTGTGATCTAGGGTAATAAAGAGGTAAGGGAAGTGTGATGGAGAAATTAAGTCGTGTGCTTTCAAAGGAACCACCCAGACATTCGCCTTCAAAGGTTTAGGGAAATCACCGAAGACCTTAATCTCAATTAGTAATTTTTGAAAACATTTATCATGGAAAATATCAGCAGTCTGGATAAAATATTCTGAAATTGAATTAAAATCAGTTTTGACCACAGTAAAATATTTATTGGCAATGGCAAACGCTTTCAAAATATGACCATCTTAATACCAATTTACACCATGATGACAGGCGGTCGCTGTGATCGGAGGAGGTACCATGGATCCACGAGCACCATGGTGTAATATGGTCTGAAGATGGTCATATTTGACCGAACCGATTACTATTGCCAATAGACATTTTATTGCTGTCAAGACCGATTTTTAATTCAGTATTAATCTGAACGGGTGGGTGGCAATATGGACTGCCGTAGGCCCGAATAAGAGTCCAGTGCCTTACAGGTGCCCAACCTGGCCTTGTTAAAACTGCACTTACTTTTCTACGCAGCCTCTCTCTATACCACTAAGGCGTATCTAACAGATCTTCCAGCGGGTAAACTGTATACCTAGAGTGATATTCCAGAAGGTCTATAAAGTACTCATCTACAGCTGTTATAACCTTATCCTTCCACTGAAAACAGTCTTTGTATGCGCGAATAGGGGAAATCAGAAGGTTCCAAGTCTGTGAATAATGTAACCTACAATTTCTACCGAAAATTCCTCAGATTTGTCAAAAATTGTTTTCTGGACAAGTTCACAGTCCGCGAAGCAGGTTATTCTACACTTGTGCGTAAAACTTGCACCCGAAAGTAAAAATTTGGAAATTTGTGGTAAGGTCTTATGGGACTAAACTGCTGAGGTCATCGGTCCCTAAGCTTACACACTATTTAATGTAACTTAAACTAACTTACGCTAAGGACGACATACACACCCATGCCCGAGGGAAGGCTCGAACCTCCGGATGGAGGGGGGGGGGGGGGAGCAGCTGCGGCTACCCCACTATCCCAAGGACGACACACACTCCCATGCCCGAGGGAAGATTCGGCTATCCCACTACCCCGCGCGGCCGGCCGAAAGTGGCTTTCCCATGATGTGCCATTGCCAAGTAAAGGAACTCTGTGAAACTTGGACCGTACATAGACAGAACTGCTACAGTATAGTGCAAGAGGTAACTGAAAGAAATACACAATCAGACGAATAGAAATGACACCTTTATTCAAAGACAATAATTAGCCGACCGTAACAGTCGCAGGTTCGAATCCTGCCTTGGACATGGGTGTGTGTGATGTCCTCAGGTTAGTTAGGTTTAAGTAGTTCTAAGTTCTAGGGGACTGATGACCACAGATGTTTAATCCCATAATGCTCAGAGCCGTTAGAATCACTTGAACCATGTTTCTTAACTAGAGTGTGTGATGATCATTGACGTCTAAGCGTGCTGTGCGACATGCTGTCATGCAGGCCACAATACTGGCAAGGAGTTCTTGTGGTAGGGCGTGCAATTCTTACAACAGCGCGGTTTGTAACTGCTCGAGGGTAGTCGGTGCATGTGGATATTCTGCAATACGTCTCCCAAACGCATCCCACATGTGCTCGACAGGATTTAAGTCACGGCAACGGGCAGTAAGTCACAATAAGGTTGACCGATGACTGTACCGTGTTCAAAGACCTGCAGGTCAGTATGCGCATGCAACATTATGCAACCCCACACCGTAACACCTGGACCACCAAACCGATTATCTTCCCCAATTTTCCGGATACATTACGCATTCCCTTCTATCGCTATACAAAGGAATGTCTAGAATAACTAAGCAGACTCAGTTTGCTATCATCCGAGAGCACGCGACCCCACTCCTCACTCGTGCTCCACCACGATCCTGGCACCATCACAAACGATGCCGCCGATGTGCGGGTGTCAACGGAATGCAACGTACTGGTCAACGCGCAAAGAAACCACCCTCATGCAATCGCCATATCACTGTGGAGTGCGGATAACGCACCTGGGAGTTCTGTTATATGTGACTGCAATTGCACGCTCCCTTTGACGTGGGTCCCTTGTCGCCTCTCGCACAATGTAGCGGCCAGCTGGTGCTGCTACTGACCGCGTTGGACAACATCCTCTCCAACAGGCAGCAGTGTCTGTGGTACGGAACTCTCCACACGCACGTAAAAGATTGCTGTGAGTAATACCAGAGTCCTGAGCTACTCTCGTCGCACTTCGTCCTTATTCCGGTTTGCCGATGATTCTTTCACGTGTGTTGTCTCCGGGCCATGCTATAACGAGGAACACCACTACAGTGCACCTAACTACTCGCTGAGTGATACACACACACACACACACACACACACACACACTGTCTTTCCCCATTCCTTCAACTGCCTCGCGGTGCCGGCCGAAGTGGCCGTGCGGTTAAAGGCGCTGCAGTCTGGAACCGCAAGACCGCTACGGTCGCAGGTTCGAATCCTGCCTCGGGCATGGATGTTTGTGGTGTCCTTAGGTTAGTTAGGTTTAACTAGTTCTAAGTTCTAGGGGACTAATGACCTCAGCAGTTGAGTCCCATAGTGCTCAGAGCCATTTGCCTCGCGGTGCGGGACCAGCCCCATTTGGGGCTACAGCAAAACTAATCTCACGCCATCAGGCGTCCAATTCTATGTGCACAACTGGAAGACCTCTGAAAACAAGTTTCCACACTTTCATTTATTTATTCCCGCATAGTAAATATGTTATCGTACATTATATAGGTCGGCCGTGGTGGCCGAGCGGTTCTAGGCGTTTCAGTCTGGAACCGCGCGACCGCTACGGTCGCAGGTTCGAATTCTACCTCGGGCATGGATGTGTGTGTTGTCCTTAGGTTAGTTAGGTTTAAGTAGTTCTAAGTTCTAGGGGACTGATGACCTCAGATGTTAAGTCCCATAGTGCTCAGAGCCATTTGAACCATTTTTGAACTTTATGTAGCTCGTTCTTAGCCTTCGCAGAGCAGTGTACATTTGCAGTTTCATTCTCCTCACGTGCTTTCATGTGCTCGTTTAATTGGTCCAGGAGACTAACGCAGTATTCGCCTGGCTTTACTGCATCCTTCACGAAGAAACATCATAATTTTTCCAACATCCCAGAAACACTCTCCACTAGCTGGCGCAAGTGTAATACAGTGCAGTCTATTTGAAACTTACTTTTTTTTTTTTGAAAAACGATAACAGGATTGTCAGACAGGGGATTGGGGGCAGCTTCTCCATAATACACAGAAGACTTATTCTTACGGGGCAGCCACAACTGCACAAGCTCATTTTGAAAAATGAAGAAACCGCTAAACAGTTGCTTAATGCACAGTCTTTTTGCTGTGCACACGACCGGTTTTGGAACACTTGAAGTTCCAACATCTGGTGTAAACTGTAAGAATAAAAATCATCTGTTACACGCGAGTGGGATGGAATCCACAAGTCTGAAACATCAAATAAGGCACTATGCAGCGAAAATTTCTAAATTAAAACAAATTAAAAGAGAGAACAGGACGTTACTTACAAATAAAATCGCTTAATCATCTGAGGTCATCCTCACCCCGATGCTGTGATGGAACCAAACCTTCCGTGTCAAAAGGGTAAAAGTAACAAAAAAATCTGGGAAAATAGACATCACGACCGAACACCAAAAAGACAAAAATAATGATAGATGTAAAATGCAATAAAAATGGAAGTGGCAGAGAAATGACATGTGACGTGGTATTATAAAAAACACACAGCAACCGTTCGCCCGTGCTGTGGGACATGGAACACAAGCTGGTAGACTATGTGGTAGTAAATACTAGCCGCTAGAATTGAAGTTGCACGAGACTCAAGCGCAGGGGAGCTACAAAAGAGACATGAGATTGGTGAACTGTTTAAAGTGGAACAGCGGGTCGTAGCAGCGGAAAGAAGACAGAACCATCACAACATTGACAGAGGAAGGTACGGGTCCTCTACACTCCTAATATTATAGTGTCAAGCCGAATAACTGCTTGCATAAGTATCAGAGGTGGACCAACGCGTTATTGACTTGCCCAATTTCAGAAGCTCATTTTCTTAAATACACTACTGGCCATTAAAATTGCTACACCAAGAAGAAATGCAGATGATAAGCGGGTATTCATTGGACAAATATATTATACTAGAACTGACATATGATTACATTTTCACGCAATTTGGGTGCATAGATCCTGAGAAATTAGTACCCAGAACAACCAACTCTGGCCGTAATAACGGCCTTGATACGGCTGGACATTGTGTCAAACAGAGCTTGGATGGCGTGTACTTGTACAGCTGCCCATGCAGCTTCAAAACGGTACCACAGTTCATCAAGAATAGTGACTGGCGTATTGTGACGAGCCAGTTACTCGGTCACCATTGACCAGACATTTCCAGTTGGTGAGAGATCTGGAGAATGTGCTGGCCAGGGCAGTAGTCGAACATTTTCTGTATCCACAAAGGTCCGTACAGGACCTGAAACATGCAGTCGTGCACTATCCTGCTGAAATGTAGGGTTTCGCAGGAATCGTATGAATGGTAGAGCCACGGGTCGTAACACATCTGAAATGTAACGTCCACTGTTCAAAGTGCCGTCAGTGTGAACAAGAGGTGACCGAGACGTGTAACCAAAGGCACCCCGTACCATCACGCCGTGTGACAGGCCAGTATGGCGATGACGAATAGACGCTTCCATTGTGCGTTCACCGTGATGTCGCCAAACACAGATGCGACCATTATGATGCTGTACACAGAACCTTGATTCATCCGAAAAAATGATGTTTTGAAAATTCGTGCACCGAGGTTCGTCGTTGAGTACACCATCGCAGGCGCTACTATCTGTGATGCAGCGTCAAGGGTAACCGCACCTATGGTCTTCGAGCTGATAGTCCATGCTGCTGCAAATTTCGTCGAACTGTACGTGCAGATGGTTGGTGTCTTGAAACTTCCCCATCTGTTGACTCAGGGATCGAGACATGGTTGCACGATTCGTTACAGCCATGCGGATAAGATGCCTGTCATCTCGACTGCCAGTGACACGAGGCCGTTGGGATCCAGCACGGCGTTCCGTATTACCCTCCTGAATCCACCGATTCAATATTCTGCTAACAGTCATTGGATCTCAACCAACGCGCGCAGCAATGTCGCGATACGATAGACCGCAACCGCGATAGGCTACAATCCGACCTTTATCAAAGTCGGAAACGTGATGGAACGCATTTCCCCTCCTTACACGAAGCATCACAACAACGTTTCACCAGGCAACGCCGGTCAACTGCTGTTTGTGTGTGAGAAATCGGTTGGAAACTTTCCTCGTGTCAGCACGTTGTAGGTATCGCCACCGGCGCCAACCTTGTGTGAATGCTCTGAAAAGCTAATCATTTGTATATCACAGCATCTTCTTCCTGTCGGTTAAATTTCGCGTCTGTAGCACGCCATCTTCGTGGTGTAGCAGTTTTAATGGCCAGTAGTGCAAATCAACCAGTTTTTCTCAAATTGTAACCATTTGTTTGTCTGTACGTGAACATAATATGTACCGATTTTTTGTCCCATTCTGATAATTTCTTCGGGGTGCGCCCTTTCTCCTTTTCTGTCTTAAAGTGTACATTGCATTCGAAGACGAGCAGTAGAAACTCTTGCCGAGTGCGGGGTGGGCATTATCTTGCTGAATTGTAAGCCCAGGATGCCATGCCATGACGGGCAACGAAACGGGTATAGAATGTAATCGACGCACCACTGTGGTGTAAAGGGTGCCACGGATGACAACCAAAGCGATGGTGCTATGAAATGCAATCGGCCGCCAGACTATCACTTATGGTATATATTTATATAGATATGGTTCTGGCAATACTGGCCATGATCTTCTTCTTGTGTTCGGATGCACATATATTACCCGAACTCTTACGGGACTTGGTAAGAATGTCTTCCACGATTAATGAGTGTGTTGGGTAGGGACACTACGAATGTAGTGTGTGGACATACAAGGTGAGAATGTGGGTCTGGCGGGAGGCGTGCGCGAGATAGTCTCTGCAGTCGCACTACCCTCTGTGCTCTCGGTGGCTCAGATGGATAGAGCGTCTGCCATATAAGCAGTAGATCCTGGGTTCGAGTCCCGGACGGGGTACACATTTTCACCTGTCCCCTTTGATATATATCAACGCAAGTCAGCAGCTGAAGATATTAATGCATAATTCTAATATCACTCGTGGTTGTCGGCCCGTATGGCGGTCCCACCACTGTTCGGGTTGTCAAGTCTTCTCTGGCCATCGGGGCTCAGTTAGAAGTGGGTGTCACCACTGAAAATGAAATTCGTGGGCGAATGTACGCGACACTACTGCAGACTGGCTTATTCGTGAACAAAGATCAATGGCAGTCTGCGTAAGGAGCGCTGTGAGCACACCCCACTCTCTGTAAGTCGCCTAGTAACGGTTCTTGTGGGCACTGAAGCACGAGTGCACGTCGGATCGATGGTAATGATGAATCCAGGGCTCTGAGTGCCTCTCTGACGATTGCTCGGTCCTCACCTTCTGTCGTCTCTCTAGGTCCACCGCTTCCTTCCTGATGTCGTGTCCAGCCATGGTTCGCCCATTCCTGTCAACAATCTCGAATAATGGCATCGCTCCTATTAAAATGTCGAGCGATTTGCCGATTGCTCCAGCCGGCTTCTTTGTGCCCAACTACAGGTCCTCTCTCGACTGCTGACATCTGCATATATTGTTCAGATGCCTGTTTGCAAGGCATAGTTACTGTCCAACTAAAACGTAAATGTCATGTGACTAGGGCCACCCGTCGGGTAGACCGTTCGCCGGGTGCAAGTCTTCCGATTTGACGCCACTTCGGTGACTTGCGCGTCGATGAGGATGAAATGATCATGATTAGGACAACACAACACCCACTCCCTGAGCGGAGAAAGTCTTCGACCTAGCCTGGAATCGAACCAGGGCCCTTAGGATTGACATTCTGTCGCGCAGACCACTCAGCTACCGGGGGCGGACACTGTCCAACTGAGTAGGCAGAATGAAATTCGCAAGAACTTTACCCTGTCGCGGGTACATGTCGCCAAACACAGATGCGACTATTATGATGCGAGGTAAAATTACGCTGTAGCGTCACACGTTAATCCAATCGGCCGCCAACGTTTACAGTTTTGCATTTTTCATCGATACCTGTGTGAATATCAGCTTTTGACCTATTTGCGTAACTCCTTCTTGATCAGTCATCTTTTTGTTTTAGAGTATAATTACACTTTTCATCTAATGGAAAACGGTAACGCAGTCGTGTAATGAGTTCAATTTAGAAATAAATTAGCCACTGACTGCAAGAGTGGTTTTCAATTTTTTTATTGCGTAATTGATTGCTATGCAGCGTCATCCTCAGATGTACCTTGTGTATACATGGTGTATCATAATGAATGGCGTAATGGGATACAATTGTAAGTACATGATACTGGAAGCAAAAATGTCTCGGTATACGTCAGTGCTCGAACAAACCGTTTGCGAGAAAGTTGCGACTTTTGGTTACTAGCCAACAGTGACGTGATTTTGTGTAAACACCGCATGTCGGTTCGGGGTTTTCGTTTACATGTTCTACACGTGGAGTCGTAAACGGAATGGATACGACAGTACAGTACACAGCCAGAGTGCCATTGATGTCAGTTGCTTTCGGAACGTCGGCTGTGTTGTACGAGTGTTGGTGCTAAAAAGGAACATTACAGTAACAAGGAGTATGCAGATATGCATTGCATATGTGATGTGACTAACGAAAATGCAGTGAAGGCTGCATGCTTCTACTAAAAAGCAAATCCTGCCCGAAGGTGCCCCGAGGTCGAACGTTTACTAATGTGCATCAACGTATCCAAGAAACTGGGAGCTTTGCACGTGTTGCGGGAGCAGACAGGGCTGCACGAATTACACCTGTGCTTGAAGATGTGGTGCTGGAAACTCTCTGGCGATCTCGACAAGGAGATTGCCACACAAATTCCTGAAATTAACACAGTAGTGTTTGGAGAAGAACGCAATGCAGTGCAACGTGGCCGTAGCACCTCCAACCAGTTCAGTGGTTCAGTGAGACGGACCTTGCTCCTAGACTAACGTTCTGTCAGTGGATACAACAAAGAGCTATAGGCAACCCTATGTTTGACAATAACATTTTATTTACAGAGGAAGCAGAGTTCATTGGTAATGGTGTGTTTAATTATCACAGTTCTCAAGGTTGGAGTCATACAATGTGTATGCAGTTCATGAGCCTCCACTTCAGCGACGTTTCTCATTGACTGCGTGATTAGGCTGTACTACGTGAACGTTTTATTGGACCATACATGTTACCGAACAACTCAATGGCCGGGATTACCTTCCGTTTCTGTGGCAGCATCTTCAGTATTTCTTGAGAATGTTCCCTTAGAGCGGCACGGTTTTCTTCTATGGTGGGACGACATCTGACGCGCCGCTACGACCAAAGATGGACTGAGCAAGCCTCCTATACCGTGGCCTCCAAGATCACCTAATCTGAACCCCATGGATTTCTGTACCTGGGACCACCTTAAAGGCGTTGCGTTCACCATTCGGTTAACACGGCTGAAGAATTGGAGCAGAGAGTTGTCAGACCTTGTCAAGAACTTCAAAATGATCCAGGCGTGTCTGGATAGATTCGAAACTCATTGCGGCGATTGCATCTGAGTAAAAAAAAAAACGGCACTTTGAACGCCTTCTTTAACTAAAAGTACAGCCATGTAATTGTTGTGATGTTCATTTGAAACATCTGCACTCCTACCAAGGTACTTCTAATAACTTTGTTTAATGTTGTACACTATCCTTACCTTTCCCGAACTGGGATGAAGTTTACACACAACCAAGTCAGTGGTGACCATGATCACAAAGTCGCAGTTATCTCGCAAACGGTTCGTTTGCGGACCTAAGTGTACTGGGACTTTCCTGCTTCTTTCAAATCTATGCGATTACGCCATTCACACTGTACACATCCAATTGAAGTTAATGTATAGCTTCCCTGGGATCACCGCTTGCTGTCATCACCGATCAACAATACGTGCAACAAACCTGTGCCTATAAGACCACAAGCCGGCCGCTGTGACCGAGCGGTTCTAGGCCCTTCAGTCTGGAACCGCGCGACCACTAGGGCCGCAGGTTACAATCCTGCCTTGGCCACGGATGTGTGTGATGTCCTTAGGTTAGTTAGGTTTAAGTAGTTCTAAGTTCTAGGAGACTGATGACCTCAGATGCTAAGTCCCATAGTGCTCAGAGTCATTTGAACCATTAATAAGACGACACAAAATTGACACTTCAGGGGTAGGACACAGATTTGTTGCACATATGATTGATCGATGATGACTGCAAGCTATGATCCCGAGGAAGTCATCCCTTACCAACTATAAATGATATACGTACTGTACGGGATGATGAGACCGATAGTCACGAAAACGATAATGCAATAAAGAAACTGAAAACCATTCTTGCAGCTAGAGTCTAATTTATATACAGAGTGGTCAGAAACAGTGTGAAAAGCTTGTGTTTGCAGGGTAGGTTGTGTTGAGAAATCACTGATAAGAAAAAAATTAGTTATCTTGCGCTGTTTCCGATTTAACAAGCACTGAAATTAGCCAATCAGATTGTGCGCATGCAAATTCAAGCAGCGTGCCAGAGATGATATTGCCAAACGTATTCTTCGTTTGCTTTCCAAAAACCGAACAAGAGAGCGATACAAAAATTGTGCATGGGAGACAAGGATCGAACCCGAGCCGAGGGCTGAGCAATCTCGTGCGCCATCGCCTACGCTGTGAGAACAACTGACACTAATTCTGTCTGACAGGCAACTTGAATTTGCGCGCGCAACATCCTTATTGGTTAACTTTAATGTTAATTAAATAGGAAACGGCGCAACACCAGAATTTTCTTCTAACAATTATTTCTCAGCAGAATCTACCCTGCAACGCCCTTATAAGCCTTTCAAGCTTTTGCTGACCAACCCGTATAATTACAACAAATTATTATGAATTTCTTTGCCATTTATTTTGGTCCCTTTTGTGTTGTTCTGCATTGATTGTACTGCACCTTTTATAAATAAATAAATAAGGCGGGACAGGGCAACCTTGCCAGAGATCTCCTCTTATATGAATACAATAAACTTTTAATTCTGACAAAAGTAGGCAAACGATGAAAGTAAGTTATTTGTCATTATTGGTAACGTGCTTTAGTTACAAGAATAGGCAATGAGAGAGAAGAGCTTCAATCGTCTACGTCTAAATGCTCCCTGGCTTGCTGATACAGTGCAATTGCCTTTGCAGTTGAAGGTAGTTGCTTCCAGTGTTGGCTTCGGTAATGGGCTCTTCCACAGCACGCACACATACTCGACGGCTCGGTTATGAAGTGCTGCCTTTGCCGTTGCTGTAGCGAATCGGCTAGAAGCGAGGTTGTTCGGGCGTGACGTAGCTGCCACATATAGAGCGGAGGTGGCCCGCCGTCGCAGCGGCTAACGCAGTAGTCACGGTCTCTGCGGGGTGCCCGGCCAGTGCCAGATGGCCAGAGGCGTTTCTAGTTGCACCGGCTCGCAGTCTCTCTTTTATAAGCGTCGTTCTGTTCTGATTACTGAGGGCCAGTGTTACTACCTGTCAGCGGTCGTACTGTGTTGTTCACTCAAGAGTCCAGAGCTCAAACCTACGATTGTGATCGGTTTAGGCCAGTGTTTGTCATCTTCATGTATCAACAGTATCGCTGATGAGGCTGAACTGGTGTGGTTCAAGGGATAGTGCTAGCTAGCCTTTTCTGACGTCGCTTGGGCGTACTGCAAGTGAAAGTGTCTTTATACACTACTGGCCATTAAAATTGCTATACCAAGAAGAAATGCAGATGATAAAAGGGTATTCATTGAACAAATATTTTATACTAGAACTCACATGTGATTACATTTCACGCAATTTGGGTGCATAGATCCTGAGAAATCAGTACCCAGAACAACCAACTCTGGACGTAATAACGGCCTTGATACGCCTGGGCATTGAGTCAAACAGAGCGTGGAGGCCGTGTACAGGTACAGCTGCCCATGCAGCTTCAACACGATACCACAGTTCATCAGGAGTAGTGACTGGCGTATTGTGACGAGCCAGTTGCTCGGCCACCATTGACCAGACGTTCTCAGTTAGCGAGAGATCTGCAGAATGTGCTGGCCAGGGCAGCAGTCGTACATTTCCTGTATCCTGAAAGGCCCGCACGGGACCTGCAACATGCGGTCGTGCATTATCCTGCTGAAATGTAGGGTTTCGCAGGGATCAAATGAAGGGTAGAGCCACGGGTCGTAACACATCTGAAATGTAACGTCCACTGTTCAAAGTGCCGTCAGTGCGAACAATGGGTGACCGACACGTGTAACCAATGGCACCCCATACCATATATATATTTGAATTACAAAAAACAAATACTAAAAAAAATAAAATGTTGCATGGCGCGAGATTCGATCCGGCGACCTTCGGATTACGAACCCGAGCGCTTACCACTGCGCCACGACGTTGTAGAAAATTATTAATCGTAGAGAGTATTTCACCGCAACGATTCCTTTCAACTGTCGATTTTCTCGACAACGGCTGAGAAGTGCATCTTGGTGCTTTGCCACATTACACCTCTGACCATGAGCTTTTATTATGCGCAGTATGAATCGAATCTGAATTTCACGATTGGCGGCCTCCCCTTGTTAGTTTCAAATCTATAGATGGACTAATTGCGCCGAAACCGGTGACATTTGAGCGCTTCGCCGCTGAGATGCGCCAGCAGTGCGCCTATTTCGTGCTGCAACTTATCAGTATTCACAAAGAAGCAGTTCCACTGAAATCAGCATTCGGTTAGAGTGGATCTAGTATCTGATTGGTTGCTTGGTTGGTTTGGCGGAGGGGACCAAACAGCGAGGTCATCGGTCCCATCGGATTAGGGAAGGATGGGGAAGGAAATCGGCCATGCCCTGTCAAAGGAACCATCCCGACATTTGCCTGGAGCGATTTAGGGAAATCACGGAAAACCTAAATCATGAAGGCTGGACGCAGGTGTGAACCGCCGTCTTCCCGAATGCGATCCAGTGTGCTAACCACTGCGCCAACTCGCTCGGTCTGGTATCTAAGTTGGCCAGACCTACTCTCCATCGAACCAACCCATTTTACCTCAGGTCCGAAGGTATTATCTACAAAACCCGAAGAACTAGCGTTTGTGAGATTTCTGTGTCCGCCTTTGACGAATCACTGCTGACGAGCACTGTGCACCACGTCAACTGTAGTTGTCTGCGGGCAGAGCATGCCTGTTACGTCGTTACGTTTTTGGAAACCTCTATGAAAGTTAAATAGATTTCGCTATCAGAGATCTAGCGAAATTCAGCTCGTCGACATCACCATAGGCGAGGGCTCCCAGGTTCATGCCAGTCTCTGTTATGCTTTAGTATGCAGTGCGTGACCTTTTCTGTTCTCTCCCTGCCACTGAAAATTGCCCACGGACCGGAAGGGCATACCCTTTTTTTTTAAAAAAAATCTTTATTAACACAATACGATACAATATAATGATACAACAAAACACACCAACTTAACAAATTAGTGGGTCTATATATGATACAACATGAAGCAGCAGCATTGTTACAATAAATTTTGTAAATCTGGCGTATCTATGAGCAAGGTTAATCTATTATAATTCTAATCCAATCAACTCTGCAGCGATTACAGTTGTGCCAGTTCATATATAAACCTACTGTTGTGGCCTGCTCACCGAGCTAATCCCAGTGAGCCTGCCCATGGCACCGGCCTGGCCAAGTTGGTTTTGTCGCTGCAGTCCCTACTTGGTTAGTGATGCTAGTGTTCTACTTCTACCTATTACTACTACCAATTTGTAGTACTTAAAGTTGTTGTTGTTGTTGTGGTCTTCAGTCCTGAGACTGGTTTGATGCAGCTCTCCATGCTACTCTATCCTGTGCAAGCTTTTTCATCTCCCAGTACCTACTGCAACCTACATCCTTCTGAATCTGCTTAGTGTATTCATCTCTTGGTCTCCCTCTACGATTTTTACCCTCCACGCTGCCCTCCAATACTAAATTGGTGATCCCTTGATGCCTCAGAACATGTCCTACCAACCGATCCCTTCTTCTGGTCAAGTTGTGCCACAAACTTCTCTTCTCCCCAATCCTATTCAATAATTCCTCATTAGTTATGTGATCTACCCATCTAATCTTCAGCATTCTTCTGTAGCACCACATTTCGAAAGCTTCTATTCTCTTCTTGTCCAAACTATTTATCGTCCATGTTTCACTTCCATACATGGCTACACTCCATACGAATACTTTCAGAAATGACTTCCTGACACTTAGATCAATACTGGATGTTAACAAATTTCTCTTCTTCAGAAACGCTTTCCTTGCCATTGCCAGCCTACATTTTATATCCTCTCTACTTCGACCATCATCAGTTATTTTGCTCCCCAAATAGCAAAACTCCTTTGCTACTTTAAGTGTCTCATTTCCTAATCTAATTCCCTCAGCATCACCCGACTTAATTAGACTACATTCCATTATCCTTGTTTTGCTTTTGTTGATGTTCATCTTATATCCTCCTTTCAAGACACTGTCCATTCCATTCAACTGCTCTTCCAAGTCCTTTGCTGTCTCTGACAGAATTACAATGTCATCGGCGAACCTCAAAGTTTTTATTTCTACTCCATGAATTTTAATACCTACTCCGAATTTTTCTTTTGTTTCCTTTACTGCTTGCTCAATATACAGATTGAACAACATCGGGGAGAGGCTACAACCCTGTCTTACTCCCTTCCCAACCACTGCTTCCCTTTCATGTCCCTCGACTCTTATAACTGCCATCTGGTTTCTGTACAAATTGTAAATAGCCTTTCGCTCCCTGTATTTTACCCCTGCCACCTTTAGAATTTGAAAGAGAGTATTCCAGTCAACATTGTCAAAAGCTTTCTCTAAGTCTACAAATGCTAGAAACGTAGGTTTGCCTTTCCTTAATCTTTCTTCTAAGATAAGTCGTAAGGTCAGTATTGCCTCACGTGTTCCAGTGTTTCTACGGAATCCAAACTGATCTTCCCCGAGGTTGGCTTCTACTAGTTTTTCCATTCGTCTGTAAAGAATTCGTGTTAGTATTTTGCAGCTGTGACTTATTAAGCTGATAGTTCGGTAATTTTCACATCTGTCAACACCTGCTTTCTTTGGGATTGGAATTATTATATTCTTCTTGTAGTCTGAGGGTATTTCGCCTGTTTCATACATCTTGCTCACCAGATGGTAGAGTTTTGTCAGGACTGGCTCTCCCACGGCCGTCAGTAGTTCCAATGGAATATTGTCTACTCCGGGGGCCTTGTTTCGACTCAGGTCTTTCAGTGCTCTGTCAAACTCTTCACGCAGTATCATATCTCCCATTTCATCTTCATCTACATCCTCTTCCATTTCCATAATATTGTCCTCAAGTACATCGCCCTTGTATAGACCCTCTATATACTCCTTCCACCTTTCTGCTTTCCCTTCTTTGCTTAGAACTGGATTTCCATCTGAGCTCTTGATATTCATACAAGTCGTTCTCTTATCTCCAAAGGTCTCTTTAATTTTCCTGTAGGCGGTATCTATCTTACCCCTAGTGAGATAGGCCTCTACATCCTTACATTTGTCCTCTAGCCATCCCTGCTTAGCCATTTTGCACTTCCTGTCGATCTCATTTTTGAGACGTTTGTATTCCTTTTTACCTGTTTCACTTACTGCATTTTTATACTTTCTCCTTTCATCAATTAAATTCAATATTTCTTCTGTTACCCAAGGATTTCTACTAGCCCTCGTCTTTTTACCTACTTCATCCACTGCTGCCTTCACTACTTCATCCCTCAAAGCTACCCATTCTTCTTCTACTGTATTTATTTCCCCCATTCCTGTCAATTGCTCCCTTATGCTCTCCCTGAATCTCTGTAAAACCTCTGGTTCTTTTAGTTTATCCAGGTCCCATCTCCTTAAATTCCCACCTTTTTGCAGTTTCTTCAGTTTTAATCTACAGGTCATAACCAATAGATTGTGGTCAGAGTCCACATCTGCCCCTGGAAATGTCTTACAATTTAAAACCTGGTTCCTAAATCTCTGTCTTACCATTATATAATCTATCTGATACCTTTTAGTATCTCCAGGGTTCTTCCATGTATACAACCTTCTTTCATGATTCTTAAACCAAGTGTTAGTTATGATTATGTTGTGCTCTGTGCAAAATTCTACCAGGCGGCTTCCTCTTTCATTTCTGTCCCCCAATCCATATTCACCTACTATGTTTCCTTCTCTCCCTTTTCCTACACTCGAATTCCAGTCACCCATGACTATTAAATTTTCGTCTCCCTTCACAATCTGAATAATTTCTTTTATTTCATCATACATTTCTTCAATTTCTTCGTCATCTGCAGAGCTAGTTGGCATATAAACTTGTACTACTGTAGTAGGTGTGGGCTTCGTATCTATCTTGGCCACAATAATGCGTTCACTATGCTGTTTGTAGTAGCTTACCCGCATTCCTATTTTCCTATTCATTATTAAACCTACTCCTGCATTACCCCTATTTGATTTTGTGTTTATAACCCTGTAGTCACCTGACCAGAAGTCTTGTTCCTCCTGCCACCGAACTTCACTAATTCCCACTATATCTAACTTCAACCTATCCATTTCCCTTTTTAAATTTTCTAACCTACCTGCCCGATTAAGGGATCTGACATTCCACGCTCCGATCCGTAGAACGCCAGTTTTCTTTCTCCTGATAACGACATCCTCTTGAGTAGTCCCCGCCCGGAGATCCGAATGGGGGACTATTTTACCTCCGGAATATTTTACCCAAGAGGACGCCATCATCATGTAATCATACAGTAAAGCTGCATGCCCTCGGGAAAAATTACGGCTGTAGTTTCCCCTTGCTTTCAGCCGTTCGCAGTACCAGCACAGCAAGGCCGTTTTGGTTAATGTTACAAGGCCAGATCAGTCAATCATCCAGACTGTTGCCCTTGCAACTACTGAAAAGGCTGCTGCCCCTCTAAAGTAAGAGTGCAAATTGTTTTTGTCTGTGAGGTGATGCACCCTGGCCTAATCCAGTAGCGTGGTGGATTCCAGTCGTAAGAGCGACTGGCCAGTTCCGCACCCTTCAGAATGGGCGGGTACATCTCAGTCTGTTTCGGTTTCGCTGTAAAAGGTTTTGGTTACTAATGAAATCCCTCAAGATCTTCTGTGATACCTCGTTTGCCAGAATGTTAAGGACATTGAAGGTATTAGGGCGTAAGTGTCGTTTTCGGTAGTTGAATTCTTAAATCATGCGCCACATCATCGTATAATAAGCAGTCATAGATGATGTGCTCAGGTGTACTGTCTTGAGCCCCACAGTCACAGACTGGTGTAGCTCGTTTTCTAAATCGACATAGATATGTCGGATATGGCCCAAGTCCTGTGAGAAAGTGCAGTAATCCTCTACTTGGCTCTAAATAAGTCATCCCAAGTCTTTCCTTAATGTTGGGCAACAGTTGGAAGACCCTTCTGCCAGTATCTTCCTTCTCCCAGGATTGTTGCCACAACTCCTCCCCCCTTCTTTTAGCAGCAAACTTGTCCCCTACCTGCACCTCCAAGATGTTTCTAGTCCTGTCTATCTTTCCTTTGGAAACCCAGTACCACACTGCCTGCTCTCATATCTTTATGTACCAATAGAGCCCGCCCAGGAGTTGTTCTGTACGCCCCACCAGATCATAATATCATGTTTAGCTGCTCCCTTCTCACAGTCATGGCTGGCATCACCCTCATGAGCCTGTGTGCCCAGACCCCACACGCATCTCGTACAATTGATGACACGATGCTGTTATGATAAAGCTTCATTAATGCGGGTGGCAGATGAAATCTCTTGTGATCTATGTTGATTAGATTATTTAAGGCCTCTAGGGCCCATTGTGCTGTGATTTCTATGTAAGATGTGTAGTTCAGTTTTTCATCAAGGATGACTCATAGATATCGTGCCTCGCGGCACCGAAGAACTCGTGTTCCTTCTATTCTGACTGTGGGTTCCCGATCAGACTGCCTTTCAGTAAAAGATATGTTGACTTATGCGGTGCAACCGTCATCTTGGCTTCTTGGCACCACTCAGTGAGTAACGTTATTGCACTTTCTACTTTTGGTTCGAGATCCTCTCGGCTACGGCCGCCAACCAACAGGAGGAGGTCGTCAGCGTAGGCTGTCACGTCTAGCACTTCCTCGCTGAGTTGTAGTTTCTCCAGTAGCGGTTCTATATTAACGTCCCAAAAGAGTGGCCCCAGAATGGAGCCTTGGGGACACCCATTCGTGATGGTTTTGCTTATTTTCTCGCTAGGCGATGATAACCAAACCTCCCTGTCCATGCAATAGCTCCTCAGACAGCCATCATCCTCTTCTATGTTATCGTCATCATCATCACCAGCAAGAACAATAATAACAACATCAATATCACTGATGGAAAGCGAGCGCGGGAGACATAAAGAGCGATTTTCTACGCCCTGAGTCCCTGTAAGTCCAGTATCGACCACAGCCGCACTATCCTCGTTTCAAGGCGAAGGAAAATGAAACGAATCATCACTATCGCTATTCAACTTCCTATAGCAATGTTTGATAATCTGTGCTTGCACATCTTCACACTGTTTCGTTACACGCCGCTACACTGTAATTCTACCTAAGGAGTGAATCACAACAAATCAACCATCTTCTGTCATCCACGAGCAATATTAGTGTAGTTATTATTACGACTAACTTCATGGAGCATTGTAGGTTAAGTCGTGTATTTCTATTGAGTTAAAGCACCGAATTATATACAGGGTGCTTTAGAAATGTTGAGACAAGTTCGAGTGGTTGTAGAGGGTGTCTTGGGGAACAAACAGAAGATAGGGGCCCTTATCCGGAAACGTCAACTACGACGCTAGAGAGTGTCGAATTTACAGGCACCGGCGCCTGCCCTTTCGACAGCGAATGTGATTTTTTACACTGACGGGCAGTAGGCGGAATACCTGGTAATATGTTTTGTTACTCAGTTATTGCGAATGATTGCCACGATCGCCAGTAGAGAAGATGGAGCTCGTTGCTGCGTACAAAGTCCTTGTCTCCCATGAATACAATGCACTGCTGCCTTGGTGGATGACGGTTTCGGACACGGGTTCCCATCCGCAGTTTATTTTTCTCCCGGAACTATAGAAAATCTCCAGTGCTTTTCGCTAAGCGGGAAAAAAATAAGCTGCAGATAGAAGCCCGAGTGAAGCCGTCATCCACCGAGGCAGCAGAGCAGAGCATCGCATTCGTAGAAGACAAGGCCTGTCTACGCAGCAGCTAGCTCCATCTTCTCCACTGGCGATTGTGGTGGTCAGTCACGATCACTGAATAGCAAACAACACTGCGAGACGTTCCGCTTACTGGCCATCAGCGTACCAAGTCACGTTCGCTGCCGAAGGGGTGGCCTGACGGCAGGCGCCGGCACCTGTAACATCGACACTCTGTAGCGTCGTTGGGTGATGTTTTGCAACACGGGTTTCTGTCGTCGATTTGTTCCTCAAGACGCCCTCTACAACCCCTAGAAGTTTGTCGCATTATTTCTGGGACACCCTCTGCTTTAGTGACTCCAATGCTGCTGAACCCTGCCGCACATACAAAGTGTTTTAGTAGGGTTGGTAAATATTTTAGGAGGTAGCAGTATAGACTAATTCAGTAAAGCATTCGATATAACGTGTTCAGTTTTTATTCGTTTCAGAGATACAGCTCTTACAACGTAATCCAGACAAATACTCACAGAATGTGTTAAACAAAGCCAAATGGTTAAGTTGACTGTCACAAATTTCACCTCTGACGTCAATGTACTTTAAAATTCTATGGTAACAACATGTGCAGCTCTTCTGATGACGTCCTGACGCTATTCACAATCTGAAAAGTCATCTCTTATGTTTCATTTTTCTTTGTAGACTTCGCCTTTTAACCATCCCCACAGGTAAAAATCAAAATAAGTAACGTCTGGGTATCTTGGCGGCCAAGGGCGTGGAACGGCAGGTTTCAATGATGTGTCACGTAACAACCAGAATGTGCACGGGCCCACTGTGCTGCAAGAATATACACATTCTTATAACCAAAGGAAGCTCTTACAGTTATGCTGGAAGCTCGTTCTCAAGAACATCTAGATAACGTGGCTCTGTAAGACGATGTGGCAACACGACAGGCCCTATCTACTCGTTATCTATCATACCACACCATGCAGTTGCAGAGAAGCGTTCTTGATAATGTGTCTGCACTAAGACAGGTAGCTTTTTGCTGGGCCACCGATTCGAGTTACGAGTGAAAATGGTTTCATCAGTAAGTAATACTAATGGGATGACTCACCGATTTGGAATTAACCGACGACAAAATTACAGTCGTCTGTTTTCATCTCGAAGGTGTTGAATCCATCGTAACTGATCTGGATAGAGGCCGCGCGTGCATATTGTCCGCCGTACTCTTATGTGTGCTTGTTGAAGGACCATATTCAACTAGATGAATAATGCCTTCTAATTCACACACATAATGTCTATTTGCACATTCAGATCAAATGTGACTGCTAGGTAATACACAAGCCCCACGCTTGTACCGTGGTACTCTGCGGCTACGAAACCGTCTACCGTATTTTATACAAGTATCCGCTGTGTTTTCATTACAGAATCCGTACACAAATACGATTTGTAAACAAAGGCAGCATGCGTAAACAATACAATAGAATTAGTAAACAAATCACAGTCACAACTACAGTTGAAAAATTCAAATGTTGAACTCAAGCATAGCATCTGAACTTCAACTTCAGAACAAAAATGTCAGTGGATAAATAAACCCACAGAAACCAGAATACCAACAAGCGAAATGACAACTTGTTGTCTGTAGCTCACTGTACCTCTATAAACAATAAAAATTGGATATATGTTGTATGGAATGTTTTATTCGAATCAGTCCACATTAACACCACCTAAATGTTTTACACTACACCTTTAAAAATCGTATATACGTCATCACAGATCGCTCGCAACTACGCGATGGACATATTCGTCGCAAGCAATTTAAGAGTTGAATAAAAGCCTAATCTAGACAGTTTTGCTAGTAAAATAATAAAATAAGATCGCTATTCTTTCATGAAAGTTAGTGACGGCTTTCTGAAGGGAAATTTTAATCTACATATGACAATGGAAACAATCTTCCATCACAGAAATTTGTTCGCTGATGGGATGGTACTAATATCACTGTTGTGGATCCCATTTCCCAACCGTGCAGTCGCTTGGACTTCTGTGTTCCTCATTGTAATACCCGGCGATATAACGAGAGAAAATTAAGTAGCTATCCGTGTCCAAGCTTGGGGCATCTATCTCACCTGAACCAAGCTTTCTCTGCAGTTGGCTCCATCTGCGAAACAGGCAATAATTTCTAGTTCACAGAGCTTCTACATATGGGTGTTTTCAGTGAAACAGTCCGTTACTTCTGTCTTTAGCTGTGGTGCGACGTACGAATTATTATTTTCGTGGCAATGTCTGTTTCGGGTAGCTGACAGTCAAAATTATTGAACAGCTGGACAGAAGTCAAGTTCATATGATCGTTAACAATACATTAGCTACGCCCGGGCACAAGTATGTAATCCATTGCGTTTAAAAGGACGGCGGCGTCATGGAATTTTCAACTTTTTCCGCATCTCAGTAGTTTCAAAATTTAGGACTCTGTATCGACACAAAGACAGGCAAAAATTAACTTGATAGAAATGGTGACATTGCCGTTGAGATTTAGCGATCGTGATATCTCAGTTCCTCGATTGCAAAGTAGTTTTATTAATGCATGATCGGTTTCAATATCTTACACGCCATCATTAGATACAAAAGTCTACGCTACGAATAACTCGTCAAGCATTTTATATCTGATGACCGTGTGCAAGATGTTTAAATCGTTACCATGTTAGTAAAAATACTTTGCGATACTGTGTTACTGTTATCTCGACTACTTAATTTTGTTGACGTGTACAGCTTACTCGATAAAGAGTTGATCAGCAGGAATTTTGCATGGAATACAAGGAGTTCACGCAAAGATTCATTAGCGCCCTCTTCTCCCGCCCCCCCCCCCCCCCACCCCACAAAAAAATGGTTCAAATGGCTCTGAGCACTATAGGACTTAACATCTGAGGTCATCAGTCTCCTAGAAATTAGAACTACTTAAACCTAACTAACCTAAGGACATCAAGGACATCACACACATCCATGCCCGAGGCAGGATTCGAACCCACGACCCTAGCGGTCGCGCGGTTTCTGACTGAAGCGCCTAGAACCGCTCGGTCATAACGGCCGGCCTCCTCCTCCCCCCCCCCCCCCCCCCCGCCGCTTTTTCTCTCCCTCTCTCTGTCTCTCTCTCTCTCTTTCTCTCTGAATAACAGGTTCGTAAATCATAGGCCAAATACTCTGACAGGTAATTCGCAATGAAAATACATTCTGTATGAGTTCTTAGTTCGCAGACAGGTATGAAGCTCCAGCTTATGAATCTGCGTTATGTTTCTAGAACGTTTCTTCACATACATTATCTGAGAAGCACATTGACGCGGTTGGGTTCCACACCTATAATTATAGCGTATCATCTTTACACAGTCTGACACTTGAAAGTATTCAGCATTGAAATTTCGCTCATGAGCGCAGACAGCGTAAGGTACTCCCTGTGAAAGGCCTTGACGAAGATTAATGGCAAGGGTTGACGTGTGATCGATCAGTTCTGTCCGACAGGTCAATCTGCGGCTGCTTTCAAATCAAATCGACTTCTTGAAAGCCTTTGAGAAGCCCACGAATCCTACTGATCCATTTACTGGCT
Organism: Schistocerca americana; assembly: GCF_021461395.2. Lineage (NCBI taxonomy): Eukaryota > Metazoa > Arthropoda > Insecta > Orthoptera > Acrididae > Schistocerca > Schistocerca americana. The sequence continues at coordinate 691,481,840 of NC_060122.1, forward strand.
CTCGATTCAGTGTTGCATCAACATTGCTATTGACAAAATATGCGGCTAGTATGTCAGTGGATAAGATCTCTTAGTATTCAAGTATACCGTGGAAGTTCGTTTGTTCGTGTTGTCTATTAAAGACTTGGCAGACGTTGTTAACACTAACTTCAGACTTTTTGCAGTTATATGTAATGAATAAAAGTTGAAGGTGCATTCAGTCAAGTCTTGACAAAATCTCAAAATGGTGTAAAGATTGGAAAGTTACTGTAAATGTTCAGAAGTAGACGTAGCACGTTCTGACTACGGAATCAATGAATCACAGATGAAATCATACCCGGCAGTGACAACTTGTGGGGATATAGAGTGGAGTGATCACATGGATTAACTTCGATTCATTGATAGGACATTGGGAAAATAGAATCAAACGAGACTGCTCACAAAATACGAGGGTTGTTTTTTAAGTAAGGGCCGTTCGCGCATATAGTCCCGTAGTTCGCGCGGACGCCGCAACAAGCCATCGCGCCACTTACCGGCATCCTTCCCGTTCACACTGATGCAAGTTGCAGCTCTGTAGCTGACGTGTACGCATCGCTGTGCTACTTTATAATGTTTACGATTATTGAATCGCCCGCCGCCGTTTTTTGACCGCGAGAAGCCTATCAGCTGCAGAAATTCATCGTCAGTTAACAGAAGTTTATGGCTTGAATGCAATGAGTGAAGGTAAAGTGCGTCAATGGGTTAGAGAGTTTAAAAATGGCCGTCAAAACGTCCATGACGAAGAACGCTCAGGCCGACCCTCCGTGATCGCTGATGACTTGGTGGCTGCAGTCGAAACAAAGATTCGTGAGGGCAGAAGATTCACAATTTCCACTCTTTCTTTGGAATTTTCACAAGTTTCAAGATCGGATTTGTACAAAATTTTGTCTGAAAAACTAAACTTTAAGAAACTGTGTTCTCGGTGGGTACCCAGACTCCTCACAGAGGACCACAAAGGGAAGAGATTTGCCACTTCATTGGACTTTTTGATTCGTTACGAGGAAGAAGGGGATGACATGTTGAGTCAAATTGTCACTGGAGATGAAACATGAGTATCCCATATCACTCCCGAAAGCAAGTGACAATCGATGGAATGACGACACACAACCTCATCCGTCAAGGTCAAAGCCAAACAGACGCTGTCAAAGCGTAAGATTATGGCAACTGTGTTCTGGGACCGGCGCGGTGTTTTGCTAGTGGACTTTATGCCACGAGGAACGACAATCAACTCAGATGCATACTGTGCAACTTTAATGAAGCTCCGCAGAGCAATTCAAAACAAAAGGCGCGGCATGCTGACAAAAGGAGTTTTGCTCCCGCACGATAACGCTAGGCCTCACACATCTCAAAAGACTCGGGATTTGATTGATTCTTTTGGCTGGGAAGTTTTGGACCATGCACCATACAGCCCCGACTTTGCTCCTAGCGATTTTCACCTTTTCCGGTACCTGAAACACCATCTTGGTGGGCAGCGCTTCAATGACGACGATGAAGTGAAAGCGGCCGTGAACTCTTGGCTGTCGGAGCAGGCGGCCGAATTCTTTGAAGAGGGAATTAAAAACTTAGTTGTACGGTATGACAAGTGCTTAAATAAACAAGGCAACTATGTAGAAAAATAGGTAAAAGTGTGTAGAATCAGAAAATAAAAGTTTTTTTTACGAAAGTATTTGTATCTTTTTTTAAAAATAAAAACGGCCCTTACTTAAAAAACAACCCTCGTATATGTGCAACGCAAGGGTTATTGAACATATACATGGAAGATGTAGATGTTGGTGTAGATTGGCAGCACGAATGGTCGCAGGTTCATTTGAGCCCCTGGAGAACGGCACTCAGCTCCTAGAAAACTAAGTGGCAGACACTTGAAGGAAAACGCCAACGACTGCACGAAAGACGGCTTACAGTTTCAAAAACCATAACTGAGGAATCTGTAGGTATGCTACTATCCAAACGTATTGCTCCGCCAAGGACTGCAAAGACAAGATTAAACTATAAGGGGAAATGAAAAAGTTTCCGTCTGAGGGCATTACTGCAGCGTGTATGCAGCATAGAGCGACTCCGATACGAGTATGTTGGGAGGTTGCTAGCCCATTCTGTGGTATCTAAAAGTCAGGCCTACTAGATGAGTGACTTGCCAAGCGAGTGCAATTATTACTCGTACGTCAGAAATGATTATCATACCCTCTGCAACTATGCTTGATATATGAGCCCTAGTGTCTTTCAGTTAAGCTATAATTTATTCTCGTCCTTACTTTTTAATGCAACGGATTGGATAACGCATCTGACTAGTAGCTAGAGCACATTTCTGATGGACTCACTCCACCCTGGCAAGGCCACACTTACTTCCTGCGGTTTATATTTTATCCGAAGCTTGGACATCCCAGCAAGAAAATGGTTACGGTAAAATACCTCAACAAAATGGCTACCCACAACTCAATAATCAAGACCACTATTTGTCTCATATATCTCCTCTTTTATTACAATAAATTCTTTCATGCTAATGTTGCAAAATTTCTTGCATTGCACTTAAACACAATAGTAAAACAAGTGATTCTCCCCCCAATTGGTATGATATAACATAAGCATTTTACTATTCTATGGTCTCGTAATGTTTCTGACTATTGCTACTGTGCACTTTCTGGATTGGTAAAGAATCTTTTGCTACTTCATTTTCTCCCACACTCTTGTAATCTCATTCATTAGCAACATAACGAATTTACTGACTTTCGTGCTGTACTGGGAAAAATCATGCTTGACCCACTAAATTCCCTACTGCCTCATGCAAATCACACAGATTAAATACACATAATAAATCACACTGACAGTATAAAATACATCTCTAAAAACAAAATCATTCTGCGGTGCAACATCAAACAATAGTCTCCACAGCTTCACACGTCACTGACCCACGTAGTAATTTTCCTACCACAAACTCTGGAGGATTTCTGCACATCTCCCCATGCAATGCAACCCTCATGGAGTTGCCGGGTAGATGGCTGGCTCACCTTAATTCACTCTCAGAGTATCTGAATATCATGCTAGCGTCACACGAATGTACCTCATAATGGAAGTTTTGGTATCTTATTTATTTCACACACGGTTCCTCAACTGCATGCTAGGACAAGAAGCACTTCTAATTCTTTTTATTGTCTCATAGTCTTGTTGAGACTCACACTGTACTCACCACGTGGAAGTGCTTGTCTTTAATTCAAGTTCTGCACACGGAAATCTTAATTATTTTCAACTTAGATTTACACACGCAAATATTTCATCTTAATACTACAACACGCTAGTATTTCATCTTATGATTACAACACGTGGTTTCTTTGTCACTTCCGAAGAATCCTATGTTCCTCATGAATTTTTACCTGCCTATCTTTTTCAGAGCAGTTTAGATCAGCCTCCTACCAAAAGTTTCTGAAAAGAGAAATTATTAGTTCATCTACTCCTAAAGATTCTACATGCAAACCATTTTCATTTAACTTTGTTTTTCTGGAGCACACATAGAGCACGTCTTCACACCTCAGGAACCAGCGACAGAGTGCTGAAACATGGCCGTTCATCCGGTCATCCCGCGCTTCCGCAGAAGTGGGGGAGGACCTTGCCACCGTACTGGTCAGCCACATTCCAGGCCCTCTGGTGCTCTAGTATACTTCCTCTCTTTGGTTCAGCCAAAGGTGACCAGAGAACTGTCTCAAAGATGATTATATAATCTATCTTCACTATTTGTGGTCAACAGACGACCAGCCATTCATTCAATTCACAGACATTACCAGACTGGATTCAGGGATCTATTTTAAGGAAGTGCACATCTGAATAATTAAACATACAAATTGCCCTTCTTTCCTACATTGGTATCCGGCTTCGGTGTCTTAAATAAAATGGTGTTATTTTACAAAAACGCTGTTCTGACAAGAAGAACGAAGTGTGTTGTTGTACATCTTTTCTATGTGGGGAAGTACTGTACTCTTTCAATACAAGCACCGACATGTAGACAAGGGATAAGTGTAGTTTTCTTATCTTTCCGGCATGCGTGCAGTGAATGAGGAAACGTGAACTATGGTGGGTGATGATAATTTTTACTCAAGATTTTCTTCTGATGATAGAAGTTATCATGTTACCACATGCTTTCAAACAGGGCCAACGTGCTGTTTTTATTTTCTGAGCTGCCGAATGACAAACACCGGCAGATGTCCGTCGGAGAATGAAGAATGCGTATGAAGCAGCATGTCTTTCGAAAATCACCATTGTGGAAAAGGGATGCTGCTGCTTCACGATAACGCACTTCCCCATATCAGAAATGTCGTATAGCAGAAGTTCCGCCAACTGAAGTGGAAGACACCAGAGCACCCGGCCTGCAGTCTTGATCTCCCCACGTACGGTCGTAGCGCCTTCTGTCCCCTTAAAAAGCCCGTGAAGGGTCGACGATTTCTGTCGGACGAGGATATGTGCAGCAGGCAGTCAGGAACTTCTTCATGTAGCAGGACTCGTTGTTTTCTTACCAAACAGGTATCTCCAGCATAGTGCGCTGGTGGGATGATTGCCTCTATGCTCACGGCGATTTTGCCTGATTGGCGCACCAATTTTTGGACTCTACTGTCATCAAAAGGAAACTTTTTGATCGTCACAATTATAGTGCGCACCAAACAATTTAAACAACGGTTCTTCTCCCTCTCCCCTGCGCGAATGGGATGAGAAATGGTTCAAATGGCTCTAAGCACTATGGGACTTAACATCTGAGGTCATCAGTCCCCTACACTTAGAACTACTTAAACCTAACTAACCTAATGACATCACACACATCCATGCCTGAGGCAGGATTCGAACCGGCTACCGTAGCAGCAGCGCGGTTGGAACGATAAGAAACTTTGATACGAGGTACTGTAAGAAGCACGCTATGCTAAACCCTTCTAATCGTTTGGGTACACTGTTCTTCGGTAGTGGTCATAGCCTCAGATTAGAGACGACAAGGTTCACTGCTGGACAGCAAAATTATGTAACTCATGCACCCACTCATACAATTAAAAGACCGGGCAACGATTTATCCTACTCTCTATAGTTAGTGAGCCAAGAAGAGAATAAACGCAGTGGGCGTTGAGTGAAGCCACATGAAAGACACACGATCGCCATGACGTTTGGAAAAAAAAAGAGAGAAAAATTGTTACCAGAGAATGATTCGGAATGCTTTGCAGGTGTTCGTTCGTTCCTGGTTTTTACCTACGACATAATGAAAATACTACAATTTAATACGTGTGAGTTTACGAACACATGGGGCTGCAACAAAGACTGCCCTACTGTGCCCAAATAATGTATAATTGAAAAAGTATTTAACCTCGCATAAAGCTCTCTACTCGCTACGCGAGTTAACCCTAGGCAGAAAACGATAAGCCCGTAATGTTTAAGGCAATTGAATAAGTGAAAACGAAGTGACGGCTCAAGTTCGAACAAGTCAGTGGCCTTGTAGAGCGTAGATGTAGAAGTAGACATACAGGACATACGTTTCGGATCACACAGACACGGTGCTTTAATTTCAATTTACACTATTCCTCTTGCTTGCGGTCATTCTTCAAATTGTGCATCAGTTCACAGTTTGAGGTCCAAATCTTTGAGGTCAAAATTATACAAAGTGATTATTACTAGGACATAAAGATGTCTATAATGAGCATTACACCTGTGACACATGTTTGTTAAAACGCCTTCATGTGAGGGGGGTGAGGGTGGGGGGGGGGGGGGGGGGGGGAACTATCTGCAGTAACGACGTTGGTGGTGCTATCTTGAAAAGAATATCCCACAGCCTGCTGTGCATCCAAAGAGAACTTTACCAGTACTAACCTTTCATGACTAGATGTCGAAGAAGATGGAGCATTACTTAACCCAGGTATGTACAGATATGCAATTAAAGCATAGAGAAGCGGCATTTAAGACCCGGAGAAAGCTGAACGAATGTACAGGAATCATCGTGAGTGGAAAGAATTCATCATGGATAGAAACTTTCGGGAAACTGGTAAATAAACCACGGAAGACTTGTCAAGATTTGTCTCCTTTTCCCTGTCTGTTGGTGGTAGAGGATGACCAGTTGCCCTTTCTGTCGCCACCCTTTACCTCCCGGCGACGGAATCTGTGTATCTCATCTGTCAGCGTCTGTTGTCTCATGTGAAAGAGCGAACACGAGTTCGAAACTTTGCAAATCGTTGTAACTGAGGTGGAACCTGCCTACCAGCCCGGTATTCACCTAGTCGGATGCGGGAAACCGTCCATAAACCACATCCATCTGGTTAACCGGCACACCAAACCTCGTCGCTAATCTGGTTGGGACATCGCGCCTCACAGAATGTCGGAAGCGGCGTGCTGAAGCGCGCGGCTATCTGGGCGAACTGGAAGTTGACGAGATTCTCACAATCAACTGTTTCTAAACTAGAATTTGACCAGATGGTGTAGGATCTTGTGAGAGAAGATTTGTCTCTTGCGAGTGGTACAAGCGCATTGAAGAATACTGTGTGGAGAGCACTGGCAGACCGGAAGCTACATCTGCATACAAGCAACATGTGCAAGCAATGAGGCAAAATTATTTTGAATTCAAACAACCCTTATGTCAGTGAACTGTGTATTTTACCCTCAAAGATTTGCAACGTCCTGCAACAGAATGGTTAAAATGTGTAAACCGACACATGTATTGTTCGGATTGCGGTTTTGTGGAAGTCAGTAAAGCAAACAAACCACATCAGTAGCAAAACAAGCAATTCATATTTTAAACACAGGTCCATACACACTGCACTTTTCTTGAGGGTGTCATTGTCGTTTCATGCTGAACTAACTGATTTTAACGTGGTTTAAGCTGTCACATAAAGGTTATCATTTGGCGAGTACATAAGGGATTCACATCTGTGAAATTTTTTCCCGTTAACAACGCATTCATAAGTAACGTCGATTAGGAATACCATTAGGTGGAGCTTCCTTCACATTAGTGTCTGGAAGATAAGCCATTTGATTACAGTTTTTATTGTGAGGGAGGCAGCTCGAAAATGTCCAAGGGGCCGAAATTTGCTAATAGCGTAAAAGCATGAAACGAAGTGTTTATATCAGAAATAAAAACAGACCACACGAGACAGGGAGTTCCCTCCTTCGATAGTTAAGACTCAAGAACGAAAAAATGATTCATTGTATGTGAGTACAGTACTGGTTGTTCACATCAGTAAAACTCTTCCCTCACGAATTTCATATACTGGTGTCCAAAATTAAAGCAACAAGCGGAAATTTTGCAAGGTTGCGTTTATTTTGCCACAAAACAGAATAAACAGGTGATAGTAAAGTAGATCAATCTAAAGAATACAGTTTCTTCTTTTTTTTCCAAGTTAACAGATTTGCACATATATTACGACAACTGCTTGATGAGCTCAGTGTGGGGTGTGACCACCCCTGGCAGCAACACAAGTCTGACAACGACGGGGCACGCTCTGAATGATGTCATCAGTCTCATGTTGAGGGAATAACGCCCATTCTTCCCGCAGAGCTACTCGCAGTCTTGGAGAGTGGTTGGTGGATGCTGACGCGGTGGAAGTTGTCCCCATAGGGCGTCAAAGACATGCTCTATGGGATTCAAAACGGGAGATTTAGCAGGCCTTGTCATGCGTGCAGTATCTTCCGATTCCAAGAAAAATTCAACCACCCTTCATGAGATCAGGCATTATCGTCCATTAGTACGAAATCTAGGCCCACAGCACCTCACAACAACCGCAAGTGAGGACCGAAGATCTCATCACGATACCTGACAGCAGTCAAACCTTACCGATTGACTCTTACAATTTCATGAAGACTGCTTCAAGTGGTAAACTAATAGATATCCTCACAATATCGGTCTCTTTCCACAACGTTTGGGTGTCAAAATCGTGTTCTACGTTCCCTCCAGAAGTGAATCCGTCAAGAAACACTCTCCAGACTAAATCGGGGCTCATCTGTGAACAATATTGGCCCACTGTTCGACCGTCCAGATGGCACGTTGATGTATGCACTCTAGACGATCCCTTCTGTGAAGACGCGTCAGTGATAGACATACAGCAGGCCTCCAACAATAAAGGCCACTCTACCGAATCCTTCTGTAGACTGTTTGCCTCGATACGACATGTCCATTGGATGCTGCGAGCTCACATGCCAATTGCCGTGCAGTACTAAGACAGTACTGTCGTGCCCTTAGAGCCAAATAATGGTCCTCTCTTCTGAAGTCACGCATGGTCGGCCCTGCTCCGTTTTTCAGGACACAGTTTCGCTCTTTATGAACTGTCGCCACATCCAAGACACAACAGAACGATTCACTTTAAACCGTCGGGCCACATCGGTTTGCGACTGTCCTGCTTCCTTTCTTTCTTTGGCTCTCCACCACAGAGAGTTCTGGTAAGCATCTTCTCTGTGGCATACTGCACCGTCTGTGACTGTGTACACAGCGATTGTGGATGTGGGGCTACCCAGCAAACACTACCTCTTTTCGTAGGTGTCCTGACGTCATCGTTGGTATTGTTGTCCGTTGACCGGAAAGCCATCTTCCATGCAGAACACAATCGTACGGAAATCTGGTTGACAGTTTGTCTGATTATATCGTGATTTGGGCACATGACTGGGAAATAGCGGTTTGTTGCTTTAATTTTGGACACCAGTGTATCTTGAAACGTCTGAGTCGAGAGTTTTGCACTGTAATAGTAACAGCAAATCTTCGGGACAAAAGTTGCGGTGAGTCGACCTTTTTTGCCTGTCTAGATTCGTTTTTTTTTATGGGATGACGTTCTGGTTTATCGCCTCATTGAAGAAGTTGGTGCAATTAATGAGAGTATGCCTGCAAGCTTTCCTGGACGTTGTAATCTTGTATTTTCAAGTCGTATCATGTTCATCTCTTCCAATTTTTGCTTCACAAGTCAACATTTCGGCCCCTCTTCTTCAGGACTCTTCCTGTTCAGCTATCCAGGAATACCACAAGATATCTGGAGATGAACGCACAGGTCCGACGTAAACATTGTGCTGTGAATATGAAATTTGAAGAGATGAACATGACGCGACCTGACAACCTACAAGCTTTTGTCTTCAGTAATATATAGTATCCACCCCGGATGTTCTGTAAAGAGCGCTTTAGACGGTTGGTCATATTACTAATGTAGCCATTTACTGTTCTTGACCGTGGCTATGTAAAAATTAAAAAAATACGATTTAGAATAACTGTTAGCAGTCTCAGTTTCTTGCTGCGTTGGTTAGAATTTTGTTAATGTCACATCTCCCTAGACAAACAAACATCATCTGGCAACTACGATAAAACAAATGCTTTATTTTAAATAAACCGTTTTCCGTGGAATCGTTGTCTGAACGTGGTCCGTGGAAGACCCGGCAAGAAAGAGAAGCATAACATATCTAACAGTGTTACATTGTTCACTAGCCCGTTAACACGAATGGTTAATACCAGTTCCAGATCATTGAATGTCCTGTTTTAAAACACCTTGCTGCGTTCTGTCGATTTTAATTTTCTTTCTTCTTATGATATGTGTCCGAACATTCATCTAAAGTAACAGAATTTTTAAGACATTTTCCCGAGAAAGATGAATTGTTTTTCTTTTACGCTTTTATCTTCAAATTTCAACATTTTTGTCTATACATATCATATTATATTTCGAACCTCGGAGTGCGAGTATGTGTGTGTGTGTGTGTGTCTGTGATTGAATATGTCTCATTTACTAAAATAGTTGTCATGTGACAGCCTGAGTCCATCACGTCAGAAGGCCACAAGTAAAAATAAATAACGAAATAAAAAACCCTGTTATTAGGTTTTCAGTCACGGTAGCAGAGCTTACTTTTAGATCAGAGAGCAGCATACGGCGGATGTTTAAACTACAACTACGCTTATGCTACAAACTCAAAGATGTAGCAAAATGAAGAAAATAGCTACTGCCGATCAGTGTATGACCTAGTAAATGTCGCTTGTCGTTCGCATGTAATGTTCCCCTTATCTGTCTCAACATAGGCATCCCGTTACGCACTTGCAGACCGTGCCTGCGCAAACTACTGGGATTTTCCTGGGTGTGTCAGTTGCTTTGTGCGACCAACAGTCGTATCCAAGGATCTGCACCAACACTTGTTCTGCCTCTATAAGAAGTATTTTCTCGCGTAATTTGTGACAAAAAGCTGACAACTGACGTCAGTGATGCGTGCTGGGTAGTCGTTTGAAATGTCGCGCTCTAACAGCCTAGTGGTTTTATCAATGTTTGTTATTTTTCGGTCTCTTGTGTCGTGTGTGCCTTGTGTTTAAGTTTAAATAACATTCTGACATGACGTAACGTAATCATAATAATTACGAAATATTTGCCGCAAGACGTTAATGACGTAGTCGATCCCAATACACCGTTCGTAGAACGAGCAATTGTACTATGAAGTTAAAAATACATTATCATTGGATAGCAACTATGTAAAGACACTAAATCATGTAATACAACACACTAAATTTCAGTTTAGCAGCTTCCAAAATACAGTTTCTAAATAATGTTATATTTAATTAACATGTTTTAAATTGATTAACCGTGGCCTGAAAAACTGTATTTAACACTTTCGTTGCTTTCGTAATTCCGAAGCACCTAACACACAATTACCTGTGGCCGTTCCTGAAGCATACGAACACTGACATTTTCACTAGTTACGTGTTTAATGATTCAGTTGAATAGTTTTCTTCCCAGAATTACAGTGCTAGTATTTATGACAGAGGCAGGGACCAGTATAACCCACCTCGAGAAATTTCACCTGTAAGTCTGTTACATTTAATATCGGTTGCCAGGCCCAACAGGACAAATTATTGGTCTTCTGGTTCAAATAACTGTTTATGGGTTATTTTCTTTCGGGAATCCTCTTTTCAAGTAATCAGCAAGATTGTAAAATGATAGTAACTGAATGAGTTCAGAATTTGTAGACAATTGTTCGTGAAGCAGCGACAGGTCGGGCATTCTTTTCACTAAAGCATAAAGTAAAACGTTATTGGAGTTTATAGCTACCAGCGTATTATCTTAACTACACATGAACGATTAAAGCTATCTTTTATTTAAGCCTTTAGCATTTCTCTCTGACAGCACAGCCTTTATTCTCTTCCAGTTTGTTGTGTTTATCGTCAGTGTTTCACTTCCGTATGACGCTACATTCTTGGGCAATGCTTTCAGGAAAGATATCCTTACTTTTAAATTTATATTATATGTTAAAATTGTCCTCTTTATCAGAAATTTGTTTCATGCTGTTACCTGTCCTTTCTACTCTGATTTCGTCAATATTTTTTCTGTCCAAATAGCAAAACTCATCTAATACTTGTAATGTTTCAATTCCGAATATAAAATCCCTCAGCAGCGTCTGAATTAATTCGATTACATTCCGTTATTCTTATTTTACTTTTGTTGGTGTTCATCTTATAACAATTTTTCAAGGAATTTTTAATTTCTCCTTCGTGAACATTTATATCTTTCCCAATTTTCTCTTTGGTTTCCATCATGGTTTGATTAATGTGCAGATCATGTAAATAAATAAATAAATCATTAGTCAGACACAGAGTTAAAAACCAACAGACATTGACTGCCGAGGGATGAAAGTCTTTATTTCTGCGAGCTGTGTAATTTCTAGGTACGAAACAATGCCTTCTGAAAAGACAAATTGTGTCTATTAATTGAATTTTTTACGCTTTCGTCAGGGTCATCGTCAAGTGTGTGTAGGGCAACATTAAATGTTAAGTCATAAACAGTGAAGGTCGATTACATTCCTGTTGTTACATCTTCAAATGGCTCCGTCAGTTTTAAAATTTTTTACGACAAACTACCTAAAGGAGTATATGTGACTACTTACAGTGTGCGTAGTTGTTTATACAACTTCCTACAAGAACCTTGAAGATGTATACCACATGCAGTCATTATTGCATGTGCCTGTGCAACACGTAACTTATGTATTAACATAGAATTACTGCAGAATAATATCCCACGCAACACTAATGAACGTAGATATTAAAAGTAAACAAACGCTCTGACATTTTGGTCATGAAATAATCAAGCACACACAGAATAAGAGTCACTGAATTAAGCAAGTAAAGACTATGCCTTATCTCCTACTTCCCAATGAAGATTCTTATCAGTATGCATAATTGGGCATTTGGTTCTGTTCTGCATCTTATCTCTCCACCATGTTCTCCACCTACTGTCAATGTTACGTGGTTCCTTTGTCCTAAATTAAATGCTAATACATTTACATAGAACGAGTATTAATTTCATTTACCATTCATTCTGTCTGTACTCATCTAGGGGCTTGGGTAATTCATGCCCAAAAGACAGATTTATTTCTGCTTAAACGAAGCAGGACAGCTCATCTTTGTGTAACTACAAAGTTAGACGAGAAGATGATGACTACTCCTCAGCCACATCAAAAATGGGTATGTGTGTTCCGCGGATGTTTTACTTTTTAAATGACTCCAATATTCACCAGAGACTATACTGTTTATTACAATATCCACTACTGCAATTTCAATCTTGGGTCATTTTCAAGTGTTTACAGGTGCTGGAAACACAGCAGTGGACAACATTAATAAAAGGAATAAAGACGACGTGAGCCTGTATGACTCGTGTCACCCTTTGTCACGTATACCATTGGCATGAAACTAAATGTCTACGGTGTTCGTACTGACATATACAGTAAGCACGACTGTAGTTTCATGACTTTTCATCCCATTCGTAACATACCGATAGTATATGTGACAAACGCTGACACGAACACAGAGGCTCAGTTCATTTTATTCCATTTGTTAATGTTGACTAGTGCTATGCTTTCAACATCTGTAACCTCTTGAAAATAGCATAATGTCAAAACTGCAATAATGGGTATTGTAACAAATACACTCCTGGAAATGGAAAAAAGAACACATTGACACCGGTGTGTCAGACCCACCATACTTGCTCCGGACACTGCGAGAGGGCTGTACAAGCAATGATCACACGCACGGCACAGCGGACACACCAGGAACCGCGGTTTTGGCCGTCGAATGGCGCTAGCTGCGCAGCATTTGTGCACCGCCGCCGTCAGTGTCAGCCAGTTTGTCGTGGCATACGGAGCTCCATCGTAGTCTTTAACACTGGTAGCATGCCGCGACAGCGTGGACGTGAACCGTATGTGCAGTTGACGGACTTTGAGCGAGGGCGTATAGTGGGCATGCGGGAGGCCGGGTGGACGTACCGCCGAATTGCTCAACACGTGGGGCGTGAGCTCTCCACAGTACATCGATGTTGTCGCCAGTGGTCGGCGGAAGGTGGACGTGCCCGTCGACCTGGGACCGGACCGCAGCGACGCACGGATGCACGCCAAGACCGTAGGATCCTACGCAGTGCCGTAGGGGACCGCACCGCCACTTCCCAGCAAATTAGGGACACTGTTGCTCCTGGGGTATCGGCGAGGACCATTCGCAACCGTCTCCATGAAGCTGGGCTACGGTCCCGCACACCGTTAGGCCGTCTTCCGCTCACGCCCCAACATCGTGCAGCCCGTCTCCAGTGGTGTCGCGACAGGCGTGAATGGAGGGACGAATGGAGACGTGCCGTCTTCAGCGAGGAGAGTCGCTTCTGCCTTGGTGCCAATGATGGTCGTATGCGTGTTTGGCGCCGTGCAGGTGAGCGCCACAATCAGGACTGCATACGACCGAGGCACACAGGGCCAACACCCGGCATCATGGTGTGGGGAGCGATCTCCTACACTGGCCGTGCACCACTGGTGATCGCCGAGGGGACACTGAATAGTGCACGGTACATCCAAACCGTCATCGAACCCATCGTTCTACCATTCCTAGACCGGCAAGGGAACTTGCTGTTCCAACAGGACAATGCACGTCCGCATGTATCCCGTGCCACCCAACGTGCTCTAGAAGGTGTAAGTCAACTACCCTGGCCAGCAAGATCTCCGGATCTGTCCCCCATTGAGCATGTTTGGGACTGGATGAAACGTCGTCTCACGCGGTCTGCACGTCCAGCACGAACGCTGGTCCAACTGAGGCGCCAGGTGGAAATGGCATGGCAAGCCGTTCCACAGGACTACATCCAGCATCTCTACGATCGTCTCCATGGGAGAATAGCAGCCTGCATTGCTGCGAAAGGTGGATATACACTGTACTAGTGCCGACATTGTGCATGCTCTGCTGCCTGTGTCTATGTGCCTGTGGTTCTGTCAGTGTGATCATGTGATGTATCTGACACCAGGAATGTGTCAATAAAGTTTCCCCTTCCTGGGACAATGAATTCACGGTGTTCTTATTTCAATTTCCAGGAGTGTATCACAGTCAATGACGAATATGAAGTCATTTAAAAAAATTCTACGAACCTGTGATCCCACAACAAATACAATTGTATTTTATTATTTACCATAACTGGAATCACCCAAACGACTCTAGATTTTTCGCGGTTGGGTGGCTTGCGTGTCTCAGTGGTACGTAAAGTTGTGTGGTACATGAAACCCCATCGGGGGAATCCTTGTTCCTGAAGATGGGCAACAACCATTTATGCAGTTGGAGAAGAAATAGTCTGGATGACTGATCTGTCTTTCTAACACTAGCTTAGATGACCTTGTTGTAAAGGTATTGTAAAAGGCTGAAATCAAGACGAAACTACAGGTGAAGAAGGAAAAATAGGGGAACATTGACACTGAGAGAAGGTAGCACACATGGAAGAGTCTTAGAGAGACCGGAAGGTTTCAGATAGAATATATAATGGTAAGACAAAGATTACGAAACCAGATTTTAAACTGTAAAACATTTTCAAGGGTAGATATTATTTCGACCTAAATTGATTAGTTTTGAAGTGCAGATTAAAACTTTTAAAAAATGCAGAAAGATAGGAAATTAAGGAGACGAGACCTGGATAAATTCAAAGACCCAGAGATTGTTTAAAATTTTGAGAGTTTCGAAGTGAGTGTTAGGCAACGACTAACTGGGAAACGTGAGAGAAATACAACGAAAACGGATGGGCAGCATTGAGAATTGTAAAGGTACGTTGTCCAAGACGCGACGCACACTAGCGACTGCGACGGGTCGCTACGTGACGTCAGAAGTTGCCTGCTGGCGCATGCGCAGTTCGAGTTTGGGATGCGACGCGCGACTGTTGCGGCAGCTGCCGCAGCACTGCACCAGTGAGCAGTGTTGCGACGGAAGTCGCACGACACAAAGACGTACGGTTGCCAGAAAGATGTCGAGCCAGTCAAGGAAAACTGAAATGAGCCACTCACACGATGTGATGCTCTGTGAGCTGGTCTCGCAACATCCTTGCCTTTACGATTTGAAGAATCCTAAATATAGAGACACTATGTCCAGAGACAGAATTTGGGAAGAAATTGGTGCACAGTTGAAACTGGCAGATGAGTGAAATATATAATATTTTCCCATTAATGCAAATTTTTCAGGCCTGCTACGAAAATCAGTATAATCCATGCAGATGTAGAATTAGAATGATGAAAATGAACTTGAAGGTCAATTTTCGCATTACTCATTTTTGTGACGATAAAAATTGAAAACGGCAAGTACATTATAAAATGAACAATCTAAAGTACAACGAGAAAGTTACATTTTACAATACCTTCACTTTGAAAGTAAACGGTAGATTGGTGTCTTGATGATACCTTCTAGTTGTGAAAAACCACCACCAGATTGTTGTACAGCTTTCTGTAATCAATAGATGTTCGTTTTTGAGGAAGGCGTTTCTCAACAGATTGCGCAAACAGATTGCGCAAACAGTATGCTGCAATAAATAATTTGTCACATTCACTTCAATTCATTGGTAGAAGATGCTGCTCAAAAAACTTGTGGCAAAAGTGCACTACTGTTTTACAAGGCCCTTCTGGCCTGACACAGTTCACAATTGAAATTCGTCTTTTGTAAATCCTGGAGTCATCTTTTGAGTGCAGCTTGGCAAGGTTAAATGTTCATGTCATCCATAACGATGTATGCTGTAAGAATATAAGAATATGGAAGTTCATTTGGATGGGAATAAAGATTCAGTCGGCTATGAAAGTTGCCTTAGCTTGTTCCAAAAGTTTCTGCATGGGAGAAACTGACAAGTATAATTTGGGGAAATTTTGTGAACAAGCACGGACATTATTTCTTCCACATTTCTGCCAGTGTATGCTGTAGACGTTCAGAATCAAAATTCTAGAGATGTTTAAGGTGTAACCGTATCTTGTTGTCAAAAACTTGAAACAATGCAATGACGCTAGCGTGCGTTTATTGTTAATAAACTTATCTTTCATTGGAATTTTAGGTGAAATGTGCAAAAACAGATGGAGGAATATTCGGGACTCGTATCAGAGAAATAAACGAGAAAGAAAGCTTGGAACAGGTTCAGATGCCTCAGCAAAACCAAGAAAATGGGTTCTGCTTGATCAATTGGCTTTAAGAAACCTACATTTCGTGGCATTTTAAATGAAATTGTCAAGAGCATATGGAGAAATATTAGTAACTCATACCGGAGAAATATGACATAAAATGGTTTCATTAGGTCCAAATGTGTCAGCGAAACAAAACATGCATTCTCTATTGTGTGATGACCACACGATTCTCGTTGCGCGTCGACTGAACTGGCGGCTAGTCGCGACGCTCCCGTAGATATATGAGCCCATATCTCGGAAACGGAGATCGATATCATTCTGATCTCAACTTTAAAAATAATTTCGATATGTTAGCTTCTTTTCATCGCAACGATGTATGACCTAACGTGAACCATACGTAAAGTAGCCAGCGACCACATTTTTCACTGTACACAATTCAAATTTTATGCAGTAGGTTACTTGTAAATTAAGTATCGGAATAACTGTGACGAATATCGGAAAAATAGACACCTCATTATCAAGCTGTGATGTGAAACTGTAAGATACGCAAACATCAATTTTTTGTGCCTTCTACTTTCCTCACAATTGATAGAGAAGTAATATACAGCGAAAAAAACACGCAAAACCGGAAGAGATACTTTTCAATTTTTTAAAGTAAAAGGAGAATCTGTATCGAAAAACTAACTCTGGGAGCCGATGTAACTTTGTTGCATTAACATACAGTATTTTTTACAGCAAGAAAATCGGAATTCTTATTTTTCTTATGTATTTGAATCCGCCGCCGCCGACCGGAGCTTGGGAAACAGCGACGACTCCTGTCGTGTTGCGGCCGTGTCGCAGTCTGCCAGGGTGGGAAAAGAGGAGGGGGCAGCGTCGCAGTCGCAGCCAACTGTCGCGTCTTGCACAACGTAACTTAAGAGTAAAGACAGCAGAGGATAGAACAGGCGAAACGACTAGGCCCAATAGAAAAACTAGGAAACACGCAGTTTAATTTGCGAAATCATGAAAATAGAACAAACGAAATAGGCGTAAGGGAATACATTAAGCTAAGAAATAGGAATTGAAAAAGCTCTTTTGACGAATGGCGATGACATCATAATTCTGTAAAAGATGGCAAAGATCTTCGAAGGTCAGTTGAACAGAACGGATAGTGTTTTGAAAAGTGACTGTAAGATAAATTTCAACAAATGTAAAACATGAGTAATGGAATGTAGCGGAATTAAAGTAGGTGATGCTGAAGAAGTTGGATTAGGAAATGAGCCACTATGAACTGAGGAAGACTTTTGCTATTTGGGCTTAAGAATAGCAGATGATGGCAGAAGTAAGGAAGACATAAAACGCAGATTGGTTATATTAAGAAACCCGTTTCTCAAAAAAGCGTGACTTCTTAACAGCTAATAAAAATTTAAGTGTTAAGAAGAATTTTCTGAGAGTATTTGGAGAGTAGGCTTGTATGGTAGTGAATCGTGGACAATAAACTGTGCAGTGCTACAGAAAAGTTCTGAAAGTTTGATGGGTAGATTTAATATCTTATCGGGACTTACTTAACCAAATTGCGTAGAAAAGAAACTTGAGCAAAATAAGCGGTTGGTCGACAGGATATATTCTGAGGTAACTATCAAGCACTCTTCAAGCTGGTAATGGAGAGGGGTGTAAGACAATCAGATCTATTTCTGATCGAGAGCTACTGAACCGAATGGCAGAGAAAAGAAATTTCTTGTAGAACCCCACTAAACGAAGCGGTTGGTCGATAGAACATATTCTGAAGTATCAAGCACTCGTCAGTTTGGTAATAAAGATAACAGTTGGCAGTAAATGTAGACGGAGACCAAGGCTGGAATGCAGTAGCCAGGTTTAACTGGATGTACGAGTAGGTTGCAGTAGCATTGCAGAGATGAAGAATCTTGCGTGGAGAAATGCATCGAATCAGTCTTCGGACTGCAGACCACATCAACAACAAAACTGGAAGGGGTCCTCCTCACCACACGACACGTTTGAAACTGGAGCTAATCAGCGACTCTGGCGGCCATTGGGGCGGCCAGAGTCGTCGATTTAGTAGGGGACAACTGCTGATGTTGGAGCGTATTTTCGCTGTTGGCCTGGGTTACCGGTAAACACGGCAGCAGAACAGTGCAGCTCCACGTGGAACCCCCTGGCGGTGGAGCGACGCACCGTCTGTTCTTTTCTGGCGTCCCACAGGCGTCTCGTCGCCCTTCCAGAGACGCGCTGCGCTTTTGTCGCGCCGGCTGCTGAGTCTTTCCCGCGCTTAAATTAAACCTCTTTGTGAGGACGCCGCCATACTGTTGCTGCTGCCCCGTATAAATTCCCCCCATTCAGCATCGTGCAGCCTTCATTAGACATTCTCTCTCTCTCTCTCTCTCTCTCTCTCACTGTGTGTATGTGTGTGTGTGTGTGTGTGTGTGTGTTAGTCACCCTTTTTTCCAAGAGCTGTTCTCGTTAAAGAGCAATGACCGAGTCGTGTGACAGCCATGACCGACAAACAATAGCGGTGGCGTAAAGGGAGTTTGGGCGAACTTACGCGTGAGAGCGACGTGCCTTCTGTCGAACAGTTTTTGTAGCCTATCTTCGTTGACAGAGATCGACTTCTCTTCTTTTGTAACTCATGGCACAAAAACTTTCTTCAGAAGATTTTCTATTATCGGCTACTTCCGCGACAAAGATCCTTCATCATGGATGATCCTGGTTACAAAAGTAAAAGAGAAGAAACAAAATCAGAAGACATTTATTGTACACAGAAAGAGTTAGAATAACATTTTTACAAAAGGAGAAATGTTTTACAGACTGTTGATGGGGAGCATCAAAATTATTCATCTGTTGCAGATCCTTTCTTAAAACAATAGCCGGCCAGAGAGGCCGAGCGGTTCTAGGCGCTTCAAGTCTGGAACCGCGCGACCGCGACGGTTGCAGGTTCGAATCCTGCCTCGGGCATGGATGTGTGTGATGTCCTTAGGTTAGTTACGTTTAATTAGTTCTAAGTTCTAGGCGACTGATGACCTCAGAAGTTAAGTCGCATAGTGCTCAGAGCCATTTTTAAGACAATGATGTAATACGTACGTTCGCTCACATTGTATTTTTCTTCAGTACATGCCTGGTAAATAGAAACGCGCTTGTTTTTATAGAAGCTGTGTTCATAACGAAAACGTAACTTCTCTTAAAATTTTTATGTCTACTGGGAAATTTAGAAAATCATATGTTGGAACATTTGGTTCAGTATGTTTATTTAAGGAGTGCTGCAGTGGTCTTGATGGGTTTCCATTAATTGCTCTTATATTTAACAGAGCTGATCAGTTTTTATATTTTCCAACTTAAAGGCGTTTGGTGGCTGCTTGACATTCTTCCGACAGAGCTGAAATTTTGCATTAACTGTTTTTCATTTCCGCTGGAATGCAATTGGAGGGGGAGGGGTGTAACATGTTTGTCTTCCGGGAAATTCTCTGTAACTAAGGACCACCCTATGAAATACGTCGTTATTGTCTATTCACTCTTTAGATGGGTGGAGCGTGGTATGTAAACAAAAAGGCTGTTAACTTAAAACCAGTGAAGTGGTGTGTATGGCTAGAACCTCAATGCCAATATAAAGGGTGCTGAACAGCTAACTTACAGGCAGTTTTACCCTAGATGGTGCGTTCTTTTCCGGATGCTACGCATTTTAGGGAAAACGATAAGGTCGAATAGTACAGTGAACCTTACTTTAAAATGAAACTGCTGTAAAATGGAGAAAACAAACTTCAGAGTTTTGAATGTCAGCGTAGTTGAAAAGAGTCCTGAAAACTCAAAATTTTATCTAAAAAGTTTTCCTGTATTTTGTGCCATTTTGGAACTGTACGAGGAGCAACTCTTAAAGGAGGACACACTTTTTCCCTATTAGGACTAACCCAGCGCGATATTCAGGAGAGCTTCTGTGAAGTTTGGAATGCGGACAGAGGTATTGGCGAATTGAAACCTTAGGTGAACTGTGAGTCGTCCCTGGATAGTTCAGACGAAAAGAGATGGCAGCCCGCTAAATAGGATTGTCCGATTTTGAGCCCTAGCATGAAACGCAGTTTTAACCTCTCTGGAGGTTTGTTGCTTTCGTGTTGTTCTGCAGCTGTGAACTTTCATGTCTTCAAACTGAATTCTGGAAAGCAGCGCTTCCTGTCTTCTGCTCCGTCTGCAGAAATAGGTTTCTATGTCTGTACTCACTGAGCTTTCTTACGATTTGTGGCATAGTCTGGTACCAGTGAAATCTATTACCAAGCAGAAGATCAAAAATAAAAACTCTGTATGTAGTTCGCAGCCGACCTTAGTCGGCTGTAAATTCATTTCTGTGTAACTGTAAATGCATTAACTGTACACTCTATGGGTAACGGTAGACATAGCGTCAGACAAGGTTTCTTTTGTTGAGTAGATACAAGTGTTCTCTGTTGATGGAGGACACACAAGGACGTGGACACAAAGTTTCTGTCGCCTATGGCAATCCGTTACGGATGGTATGCTTCCGACTTCAATCGCGTTGAGGACCAAAGCGTCCACCTAATTACAGACGACAAACTGCAGTGCGATGTTGCATTTTTAATATTTGGTCGTAATAGAAGTTGTTCTAATGTTGCTTGTAGGAAAAGAAAGTATTTTGAATACTGACTGAGCTCGCTGTCGGAAGTTACAAAATTGTAACCTAAATCCATTGGCATAAAGCACTAGAATACTACTAGTGTGATTCTCCATCATATCATCATCTGTGCAGGTATATGGTTCGAACGTCCACAAGATGTTACAGTCTTTTTGTTAGTGTTTCTTCAACATAAGTTTAGTTTACTATTTAATTGGGTAACCAGCTTCTAGTAGTTCTTTTCAACGTACTTATTTCGGCAACAAGTTACTCTCATAACATAGTCCTTCATGTTTTATAAATTTATTATAATAAGAATATAAGAACCCTTTGTTCTTGTTTGCAGAATGAAGTTCTGTTGGCTACAAAAATTGCCATTCTCATTGCTAGTCACTAGCTATATTACTGTATGACTGGCAGTTTAATTTATGACCTCTCATCACACTGTTGCATTCAGTCAGTTGTGTTGATTCATTTTTTACCAAAAATTTATAGTTATTGACCAACTTTTGAGAGATGTTGAATATATTGCGCATTAAATGTGTTTAATTTTGTACGTGTTCTTTTGAATTAAAAATCTGATACTGGAATTAAAATTCTAATACACGAGAACATATAAGAAAAAATGAATGAAAATTAATACATTGTGGGCTTAAGACGAGAATGCAGAACAGTCGACTTGACGTTTAGTGTTACCTTTTTACTAATTATCACCCAGGCACTTTTCAAACTTTGCAGCTTATTCCGTACATGTTTATTTCTACTGAACAGTTATATTCCGCCTTAGAATAATCACTTTGTACGTAGAAAGATCTATACTCTAGAGGCTAAACGAAGAAATGGATTCACGATGTGCTACGTCACACATTTTCTTTTGTTATGTTTGCGTTCAAATAAACCATGATAACATGCAGCTAAAAATCTATAACTTTTTACTGCTAATAAAGTATATTTTCTACGTCATAAGAAAACAGCGATCACTGTGTCAACAAAAGTTCCTTATAACTCAGTCTAGCAGCACAGTTTCTTTTTTTTTTTAAATGAGATTGGTTTCAGTTTGACAGACAACCCATCTTCATATCTACCAATCTTGCAAAGTACCTCCTCTAAGAAGCTGACATGTAGAAGCTACTTAGCTCCTGTACTAACAAGATGCTTTGTGAGAAGGATATATCTGAGGCGGATGGTTTGTAACTCCTAAACAACCACCTGGGAAAAAGTGGCAGTCTCATACAGCTAAATACACAAAACTTGTTACGCTGTACCGTTCTCGAAGTATATCACAGCTGCAGTGAAGATCAGGAAAAAAATCTAATGCTTATCTTAATCCCTGCAACAGATTACTTTCAGTCATTATTACTCTCGTTAGACGATTATTTCGGATGGCAAACGTGTTGAAATTTACTCCGGCGTTCTCCAAACTATAAAACGTGGGCTATGGATATGTTGAATGTTACAATGTTATCTTGAAATAATATGTTCTTAGTGAACAGTTGTTGCAACCTAAAGTATCCTACAGCGAGATACCGGTCTGAATTAATTTATTCTTACGGCAAATGTAATATTATGATACTGTTATCTATCATTCTCCAACTTCAACAATTATGTTCATTACTATATTGATTTTCATTATTATTATTATTATTATTATTATTATTATTTTATGAAACTCACTATGTCCATTGCAATGACAACTGTAAAGAGAACTCTTGAGGATGCCTTTTTATGTGAGAAATGGTCTGAAGCCCCAAAAGAGCATAAGAAAATTAAATACCTGTAAATTTTCGCCTCTTTATCAGAGTTGTCCCTTCTCACTTTACACATTGTGCCGCTCGCACACTCAGTAAAATTACAGTTCGAGTATTAGTTTTTACTGAAAACTAACGTCTGTCTCCTTTAAAAGTATGTGAAAATTATTACTTTCCACGTCATTAAGATTACTGCACAGTATACAGAAATGTCATAGGACTAATAGTGTAAGTAACGTTGGTACAGTAGTACCAACGCTGAAAACTTTATAACTCTATCAGAAATCTGTTTGCATCGTTTTTGTAGCTCTCTGTCAGGTTCAGTACCTCACCGAGTGAAAACCAAAGTACATGTGTGTATCTGGCACACTCTGAATTATACGGCATCTGCATCTTGCCCTGTCATGTTTGATATTCGCTGATTCATTCGCTTTGCAGTACTCAGGTCAGCATGGGGCTTTTTACTAACCAACAAATCAGGGTGGAGTGCTTCACGTTAGCTGCACCCGACAAAGGGTGGCATTTGTACGAAACGAGTCACGATGAACCTATTCCGGTAAGAACCTGTCTGCGAGGATTATCTCGTTACGTTACTCGCCTTACTGGATCGGCTGCATAGCAAATCATGCGTCTTGCAGACTTTTTTCCTTCTCCTTTGGATTCGTTGATGTTCGTAGAGCTTGCAGAATCCATGTATCGTAGAATCATTCCTTCCATAAATGGCGGATTTCGTGAGAAATGTCCGTCTGCTATCTCGACAGCACAACATTAATTATTTCTGTCCAGTCACGGGAATATGGCACACATAGTTTTACTTCTGTATCCGTTGAATTCACGAACAATCGTCCATTCCCTTCTCTTCTTCTTTCTCCGTTTCTCTCATTCCTTTCGTCATTTCTCTTATTTCTGCCTGTGTTTCTTATTTTCTCTTCTTTACTGCGTATCACTGTAATAACATTAATACTAAATATAAGAAACTATCCAGTTCGTCAGTACTAGAAAGTTTCTTACCAGCTATTTTGTAACACTATCATAAACTTAATCAGCTACTACTGAATATGGCAAGTATGGCTTATACTGACACAACTCGAGAATGATTGTTTCTGCACGCTCTTCGCTGCGCTACTACACGATTCATCAGCAATCATTTAAAATGTCATGTAGTAAATTGCATTAATATACCGCAATAAATATCGCCCATAGACGTCGTTCGTCGTCAAATTGTACAAAAAAACGAATTGTCTTCGATTCTTACTGTGCTGCAGAAAATTAACATACCTTTGAAATTATATGCATGGTTTATGAATATATACTATATTTTGTTGAAATCAGCGTCATGGCAATTTGTGTAACGCTTTTCGTTATTTGTTTTTCAGGTAAGTCACCGACTGGCTTCCGTCCAATCCAAACGTTTGTTTCTTCCGAGATTGGTGGCACTGGAAGGTAACGCTGCTCTATTCGTTCTTAATCATATGATAAGACGTAAGCTGACAAGGGTTATAGAAATAGATATCTGCATTCTGCAACAATAAAAGTACTTCACTCTCTGTCCAAAACGAAATGCAACTAGCCAATCGTAAAGCTATCACATTCTTTTGGTAGCCAGTTAAGCTTTCGCAGATAGCTGGAGCGGAAAGAAACAGATGTATCGGTGAAGTTTATCTATGCACTCTCCTGTGACATTCGTTCACTCGACTATTTCATGAACTGTAGCATGAATAACAGAAAGCAATGAGCAATCTGCACGCCATGGTTAATTATTTTCAATACGAGAATTGGATTAAATGTTTACTTTTTCTAAAGAACTACCTTGTGTTATTATTTGTCTTCTAGGGTGCTGAAGGAACTTTTAATAAGTTAATACTTCCGGCGCTAGACCCAAACGAAATACTGTATTAACTCAAGTACAACAGCGCCTGGAACACTATTAACACACACCTGCGACTTCAGACGAATTCGTGCATGATCCTCATTTTAGGCTCATTCACCGCTAGCAGAGGACTGAAGTTTCCCTTGGTTTCTCTACATTTCCTGAAGCAAGACGTTTACTTTTAAGAAGACGGATCTGATTTTCTTTCCCAGGCCTAGGTTGTTTTATTCCTGCTCGCGCACTACGAGTGTAGCTCACACACCATAAAACTTCCTTATAAAGACTGCGTTGTCAGTTCGTTCTAGAGACGTAGGATCTTTTGCTCTGGCTCGGATACAAATCGCTCAAATAGTGATTCTTAGCGTCCAAATGGATAACGGCTCCTTCCGAAACCACTTCAAAAATGGTTCAAATGGCTCTGAGCACTATGCGACTTAACTTCTGAGGTCATCAGTCGCCTAGAACTTAGAACTAATTAAACCTAAGGACATGACACACATCCATGCCCGAGGCAGGATTCGAATCTGCGACCCTAGCGGTCGCTCGGCTCCAGACTGTAGCGCCTAGAACCGCACGGCCACTCCGGCTGGCAGAAACCACTTCCAATACTGCGTGAGCAGAAACAAATTTGACAATGTTTTAGTGGAAAATGTAGTACAGTCTTGCCTGTTAGCCAATAGTTAACCGGCCAAACATTTTTCTTTTACTGTGAAATCTCTACCTAACAACTGGCCCGAGCTATGCCTTTTAAATCTAACGCCTCAGCTTCTACTCTCCATATAGACAAATACAAAAACTACACAAGTCTTCGATCTGGATGCTACAATCTGTACCATATTTTATCAGTCGAGTAAATACCATTTCCTTATTTCTTTGTTCAGCAACGCTCTCCACTCCACATGACCGTGGACCTAATATCCGTCCGTCACTTAACCGAAATTTTTGCAACTTCACCGAACGATTCTGGGATCAAACTGTGTTTAGAAGGAAAGAAAATTTCGATCAACAGAGACAGGGTGAGGTGAAGTTCAACTACGATCCTCTCTCTCATAAGCCATGCGCAGTAAAAGCCCCTCAAAACGTCAGTGACATGGCAAAAGGTATTTCATTGAAAAGTTTGCACCAAGGAGATGTTAAATATTTCTCAAAATAAGCTAACAGCAATGGATAGTTAACAACGGCAGCCATAGAGGCAAAGCAGTTTGTTACTATTTGGTAATGTTCCTTTCGCACAACAACTGATACCGATCACGGCAGAAGCTACTTTTCTCTGTGATGACTAAAAGTCGGAACAACACAGTTTCCACTTTCAGTCCCTTCTTGTTATATAAACTCTAAATGTCTAATGTTTCTATTAAGAAAGTTTGAGCACGTATGGTAACAAGCATATTTTGCCGGTCGGGGTGGCCGAGCGGTGGCCAGGTTCGAATCCTGCCTCGGACATGGATGTGTGTGATGTCTTTAGGTTAGTTAGGTTTAAGTATCTTTTTTTTCTTTTTTCACTATGGAACTTAACTTTTGAGGGCATCAGTCCCTGACTGATCCCCTCAAAAGTTAAGTTCCATAGTGAAAAAAGAAAAAAAGATACATGCATCTTTTGCGCGCTTTAAGTGTATAATGGTTTCTCCACAGACGAGCAAATATTTGGAAAATGTATGCAACCAGGAAAATTTTTGCACTGTAAGCAAACGTGTGTTTCCAGTACTATAGCTATTTGATTTTATCTTCACAACTTGTTCTAGCCGGATTTCTCTCATTTTTCTCTTAGAACATACTTAACAGTGCAGCGATCGGGATAGCGGAATGGTTAAAACGCTGGACTCAAATTCTGGTGGAGTTGTGTTCAGATTTCCTCCTCTCTTTCAGATTTAAGTTTTCCTCTTGAATCCCCCTATAGCGATCTAAGGAAATACCGGGATCAGCGGCCCAACTAGGGGGTGGCAGTCGGTACGTGCGCTGTTATTGGTGTTTGCGTGGGGGCGGGATCCGCAGTTATGTGAGGGCGAAATTATGAGAAATGACAAAAGAAAAGAGCGAAAGAGAATAGTGAGTCAAGGACGAGCCGGGGACGAACAAGAGCAACAGACTTTCCTTTCCCTGATCAGAGACGCTTGTTTCATATTTTCAGTTGCTAGATGGAGCCACTCTCATTGTTCCAAACGGGCAACACAACGAAAGAGTAAAGATAGTATTTTGCATTTGACGGCATCGAATGAAAAAGGAATCGTTTTCTAAGCAGTGCGGTTGATGACTATTGTAATCCTTGTTTTGAATTGTATCAGACAAAATTTTTTAGAAATGTGTATCACCGTAAAGTCATGCTCGTAAATTAAGAGAAAGGCTAAACAGCGACGAGGATTAAACAAAAAAATGGGCATGATCTGTAGGAGGTGAAGGGGGAGGGGGTGCAGATTCAAAGCTTGCCTTGGACGCAAGTTACGCTAGTTAAGTCACTGGCCAGGACAGTTCATTTGAAACAGACAAGGCAAATTTCCTTCCGTATTTTTATTTTTCTGGTGACGTCATCGCCTACAAGACGTTATTCCCTAATCCTCACTCATTACTTGTTTGCCAGTGATTTAAGGAACGACCAAATTCACTACTCGCTTCAATCAAATTTAGGTATCACGTTCTAAAAAACAACTCCGTAGAATCTCCGGCTACGTACAACAGTCTCTCTCTCTCTCTCTCTCTCTATCTCTCTCTCTCTCTCTCTCTCTCTCTCTCTCTCTCTCTCTCTTTGGTCAGTTAATTTTTTTTCACAATTAATGTTAAAACTTCACATTTTCAGAAATGATGTTTCTGATAACCGTGGCTACTCCAGCTAGAATGAAATTTGTTACTATTTTGATCACTTGCTATGTTTTAATTGGATTACTGTTGTTGGAGAACAATACAAGTTATTCTCTTACCCACACAACTATTAAGGCAAAGCGCAACTTATCAGCAGTACGAGGGTATGACCTATTTATGGAAGAAACCGATAATACTAATAAAATGTAGCAAGTGACCTATGCAATGTGTTTCTTCTATATCTATACTAATGATGATACTGTTCTGTCTGTTTGAAAACGCTGATCTCCAGAACTGATAGACGTATTTTCATAGGGTTTTCACAGATAACTGGAGCGAAGCTTGGGGCAACGTATATTGAATTTAATCAAAATCGGATCCTGGCAAAAAAAGGTATCGTAATTTAAAGTTTTATCCTTACTAATATTATAAATGCGAAGATAACTCTGTTACGTTTTCACGACTAAGCCGCTGAACCGATTTCGATGAAATCCGGTGTGGACATAGCTTGAACCCTGAGGGAGAACATAGGCTACTTTGGAAAGCATAAATTCGTTGGGTAATGTACACATTGCATAATGTATAGCTACTTCAGTAGCACAGAGCATCTGTGCATAGATGCATGCTCCTGCCCATGGCCCTCAGTATGCGCTGCTCAGCAGTGACACTGAGCTTTCTGCTGCATCGTGCACGGCGACAGATTGGGGGGGGGGGGGGGGGAGGGAGGGTGGAGTGCACGGGGCGCACATCATTAGTTATGCTTACCTGAGCAGGCAGACGTGTAAAGGCAGCTGACATCATTGCACGCACAACAGCTTACTGACCACTCCATCACTCATTATAACAAAACAATTGATATGCCAGCGCAACCACAGTTACAGGCTAGTCATTAATAATGACCAAATTTGTAACTTTGACGTGCGCACATAATTCTGTAACATAACGTCGCAAATTGCAAAATGAATTATTATTTGCTTATTGGTATGTGGAATCCAATTAAACATTTTAAATATCTACTTCGATAGGGTTGCCTGCAAAAAATTTCACTTCTAAACGTTCATTTAAAACGTGTTGTACTTGGTATTATTAAGGAGTTTCTTAACTATAATACACTACTGGCCATTAAAATTGCTACACCAAGAAGAAACGCAGATGATAAACGGGTATTCTTTGGACAAATATATTATACTAGAACTGACATGTGATTACATTCTCACGCAATCTGGGTGCATATATCCTGAGAAATCAGTACCCAGAACAACCACCTCTGGCCGTAATAACGGCCTTGATAGGCATGGGCATTGAGTCAAACAGATCTTGGATGGCGTGTACAGGTACAGCTGCCCATGCAGCTTCAACACAATACCACAGTTCATCAAGAGTAGTGACTGGCGTATTGTGACGAGCCAGTTGCTCGGCCACCATTGACCAGACGTTTTCAGTTGGTGAGAGATCTGGAGAATGTGCTGGCCAGGGCAGCAGTCGAACATTTTCTGTATCCAGAACGGCCCGTACAGGACCTGCAACATGCGGTCGTGCATTATCCTGCTGAAACGTAGGGTTTCGAAGGGATCGAATGAAGGGTAGAGCCGCCGGTCGCAACACATCTGAAATGTAACGTCCATTGTTCAAAGTGCCGTCAATGCGAACAAGAGGTGACCGAGACGTGTAACCAATGGCACCCCATACCATGACGCCGGGTGATACGCCAGTATGGCGATGACGAATACACGCTTCCAATGTGAGTTCACCGCGATGTCGCCAAACACGGATGCGGCCATCATGATGCTTGTAAACAGGAAATGGATTCATCAGAAAAAATGACGTTTTGCCATTCTTGCCCCCAGGTTCGTCGTTGCGTACACTATCGCAGGCGTTCCTGTCTGTGATGCAGCGTCAAGGGTAACCGCAGCCATGGTCTCTGAGCTGATAGTCCATGCTGCTGCAAACGTCGTCGAACTGTTCGTGCAAATGGTTGTTGTCTTGCAAACGTCCCCAACTGTTGACTGAGGGATCGAGACGTGGCGCGCACGATCCGTTACAGCCATGTGGATAAGATGCCTGTCATCTCGACTGTTAGTCATACGAGGTGGTTGGGATACAGCACCGCGTTCCATATTACCCTCCTGAACCCACCGATTCCATATTCTGCTAACAGTCATTGGATCTCGACCAACGCTAGTAGCAATGTCGGGATACGATAAACCGCAATCGCGATAGGCTACAATCCGACCTTTATCAAAGTCGGAAACGTGATGGTATGGATTTCTCCTCCTTACACGAGGCATCACAACAACGTTTCACCGGGTAACGCCGGTCAACTGCTGTTTGTGTATGAGAAATCGGTTGGAAAATTTTCTCGTGTCAGGACGCTGTAGGTGTCGCCACCGGCGCCAGCCTTGAGTGAATGCTCTTAAAAGCTAATCATTTGCATATCACAGCATCTTGTTCCTGTCGGTTAAATTTCGCGTCTGTAGCACGTCATTTTCGTAGTGTAGCAATTGTAATGGCCAGAAGTGTATTTGTCAGTGTTTTTTTTTTTCCACATAGACTGCCGTTGTATTTTCGTGAAACTGACTTGGCAATTGCAGCGACACAGTTTCCTTTAAAATGGCTCTTTTTTACTTTTGAGAGAAAACGAAAGTAGTAGACATTTTGCGGTGCATGCGAACAATAGCCGGCCTTAAAGGCTACTTGTAAACCTAACACTTGCGAGGGCACGTGATTTGTTCACTCCCTGCCGTTGGTAGGTCGCGCGGTTAGCTCCGGTGTCTGTCGCCGGTAAGACATTTTAGACGGGTTGTAATATAAGAAGACCCTGAAATGCAGAACGGTGACAAGTTAAGACGGCACCCGTGGCAGTTCTCTGTCTCCTCCGTAGAGCTGCAGAAGACAGCCGCGGTTTGGTGTGGCTGAGCGCGTCATCTTCCCCCTCTTCTCCCCCTCCTCCTGCCCCGAGCCCCACCCTCACCCCCAACCCAATAACAGAGCACGGCCGGGCCGGGCCGCTGCGGCGGACGCCGGCTGGCAGCTCCGTCAACAGGCGGCCTGACGTCACAGCGCTGATGTAAACACCGGCTGGAGGGCCGCCGCCCATCCACTCCACAAAGGACAGCCTCGATGCGCACCGGTGCTGCCGCTGTTCGCGTGGTCCAGTGCTGCGGCATCGCAACAGTTTAGCTGCGATCGGAACAAACTTTACTGAGCGGGTCGGTGCGATGGCTAAGACCGTCCTCTCACCCAACGTGAAAACGCACCTGGACGGGAAGCTGGTGACGTCACAGAGTGGAATTGCACGTACCAGTACGCTGCGAAGCGTGTAATGGAAATTGGCGTGTGAGGATCTACCTCTTGGAGGGCGACGTGACCAATGAGATGCGACATCGTTCTTTTGTCACAAGCAGAACTTACCAGCCGCCATATTGTACGAAGTTAAGCTCCCTCTTTGGTGGGCTGTTTCTAATTATTATTATGGAGCACGTGGTGTGAATATAAGCTGTTTCAAAGCCTCAGCAACTTGAGAATCTCTCGAAAACGCGTTATAATAAAATGACAGGAAACTAGACGTCGATGCTTTCCTTATTGGATTATTTTTAGTGTTTAACGTCGGTACTACGGAACTTTACTGTTTCAGTGCCACGGCACAACGATGATCTGTCAAAAGCGGGCCACGTTGAGGAACATGTTCCGTAAGGTGTAGCAGGTGGTTTCAAAGAGTGCAGCAGCCACGTTGGGGACACTACGTCTGGTGTGCTTCGCGATGAGAAACTCATGGCATGTGAGGACGGCTTAACCGACTAAGCGCTCTCTCATTAATGATGTCAACGCGTACGCGACTCCGTTTCTTTTCTTTCTTTTTTTTTGTTTGACTTAGGCGTGTAGTCGCGGAACTAAAAAATGTCAGAGCTGCCGTGGAAGTCTCGATCATAGCGGAATTGTTGAAAAAACGGGGACAAAATGACTGTTTAAAAGGGAGGGAGAGAACTGACAAATGGCTCAAATGGCTCTGTTAGCACACTGGATTCGCATTCGGGAGGGCGACGGTTCAATCCAGTCTCCGGCCATCCTGATTTAGGTTTTCCGTGATTTCCCTAAATCGCTTCAGGCAAATGCCGGGATGGTTCCTTTAAAAGGGCAAGGCCGATTTCCTTCCCCATCCTTCCCTCACCCGAGCTTACGCTCCGTCTCTAATGGCCTCGTTGTCGACGGGACGTTAAACACTAATCTCCTCCTCCTCCTCCTCCTCCTCAAATGGCTCTGAGCACTATGAGACTTAACTTCTGAGGTAATCAGTCCCCTAACTAACCTAAGGGCATCACACACATCCATGCCCGAGGCAGGATTCGAACATGCGAACGTAGCGGTCGCGCGGTGCCAGACTGTAGCTCCTAGAACCGCTCGGCCACCATGGCCGGCTTCTATATATAGGCCTACTTCTGGCTCAATCATATACGTCTGGGGAATTATTATGAGAGCGATTATAATTACCAACACAAATAATAAAAGTGAATAATAATTGGCGTTATCATTATTATTATTATTGTTATTATTATAAACAACTGTTGTCACAGTCATTTCATCTTTTCTTCTTTGACGGCCGGGGTGGCCGACCGGTTATAGGCGCTATAGTCTGGAACCGCGCGACCGCTACGGCCGCAGGTTCGAATCCTGCCTCGGGCGTGGATGTGTGTGATGTCCTTAGGTTAGTTAGGTTTAAGCAGTTCTAAGTTCTAGGAGACTGATGACCTCAGAAGTTAAGCCCCATATTGCTCAGAGCCATTTGAACCATTTTCTCCTCTTTCATTAGCCGGCCAGAGTGGCCGTGCGGTTCTGGGCGCTACAGTCTGGAACCGAGCGACCGCTACGGTCGCAGGTTCGAATCCTACCTCGGGCATGGATGTTTGTGATGTCCTTAGGTTAGTTAGGTTTAATTAGTTCTAAGTTCTAGGCGACTCATGACCTCAGAATTTAAGTCGCATAGTGCTCAGGGCCATTTGAACCTCTTTCATTATCCCTCTCAAAAAAAAAAATGGTTCAAATGCCTCTGAGCACTATTGGACTCAACTGCTGAGGTCATTAGTCCCCTAGAACTTAGAACTAGTTAAACCTAACTAACCTAAGGACATCACAAACATCCATGCCCGAGGCAGGATTCGTACCTGCGACCGTAGCGGTCTTGCGGTTCCAGACTGCAGCTCCTTTAACCGCACGGCCACTTCGGCCGGCTATCCCTCTCATTTCTAATGATATTAAACACAGCTTCAAATGTTCTAAACTAATCAGTATTGTTGCTTTCCTTTATTCCTTTTATTATTATTTCTATTTATTATTTCTTTACTTTCTCAGACGTTAAGTCTGGTTAAAAATGGGAAGTGACGCGGACCTTGATCAAGCGTCACTTCCTTTTAACTGTACGGTATATGTTATATTGCATTTAGGAATTTTCGGGTAATTGAACATGTATCAATAATTACGGATTTCTGTAATTGTATATATAAGTTTGGATGTAGCTGTATTGCATTGATGTACTGGTGGATATTGTGTGGTATGACTCCTGTAGTTGATAGTATAATTGGTATAATGTCAACTTTATCCTGATGCCACATGTCCTTGACTTCCTCAGCCAGTTGGATGTATTTTTCAATTCTTTCTCCTGTTTTCTTTTGTATATTTGTTGTATTGGGTATGGATATTTCGATTAGTTGTGTTAATTTCTTCTTTTTATTGGTGAGTATGATGTCAGGTTTGTTATGTGGTGTTGTTTTATCTGTTATAATGGTTCTGTTCCAGTATAATTTGTATTCATCATTCTCCAGTACATTTTGTGGTGCATACTTGTATGTGGGAACGTGTTGTTTTATAAGTTTATTTTGTAAGGCAAGCTGTTGATGTATTATTTTTGCTACATTGTCATGTCTTCTGGGGTGTTCTGTATTTGCTAGTATTGTACATCCACTTGTGAAGTGATCTACTGTTTCTATTTGTTGTTTGCAAAGTCTGCATTTATCTGTTGTGGTATTGGGATCTTTAATAATATGCTTGCTGTAATATCTGGTGTTTATTGTTTGATCCTGTATTGCAATCATGAATCCTTCCGTCTCACTGTATATATTGCCTTTTCTTAGCCATGTGTTGGATGCGTCTTGATCGATGTGTGGCTGTGTTAGATGATACGGGTGCTTGCCATGTAGTGTTTTCTTTTTCCAATTTACTTTCTTCGTATCTGTTGATGTTACGTGATCTAAAGGGTTGTAGAGGTGGTTATGAAATTGCAGTGGTGTAGCCGATGTATTTATATGAGTGATTGCTTTGTGTATTTTGCTAGTTTCTGCTCGTTCTAGAAAGAATTTTCTTAAATTGTCTACCTGTCCATAATGTAGGTTTTTTATGTCGATGAATCCCCTTCCTCCTTCCTTTCTGCTTAATGTGAATCTTTCTGTTGCTGAATGTATGTGATGTATTCTATATTTGTGGCATTGTGAACGTGTAAGTGTATTGAGTGCTTCTAGGTCTGTGTTACTCCATTTCACTACTCCAAATGAGTAGGTCAATATTGGTATAGCATAAGTATTTATAGCTTTTGTCTTGTTTCTTGCTGTCAATTCTGTTTTCAGTATTTTTGTTAGCCTTTGTCTATATTTTTCTTTTAGTTCTTCTTTAATATTTGTATTATCTATTCCTATTTTTTGTCTGTATCCTAGATATTTATAGGCATCTGTTTTTTCCATCGCTTCTATGGAGTCACTGTGGTTACTTAATATGTAATCTTCTTGTTTAGTGTGTTTTCCCTTGACTATGCTATTTTTCTTACATTTGTCTGTTCCAAAAGCCATATTTATATCATTGCTGAATACTTCTGTTATCTTTAGTAATTGGTTGAGTTGTTGATTGGTTGCTGCCAGTAGTTTTAGATCATCCATGTATAGCAAATGTATCATTTTGTGTGGGTATGTTCCAGTAATATTATATCCATAATTTGTATTATTTAGCATGTTGGATAGTGGGTTCAGAGCAAGACAGAACCAGAAAGGACTTAATGAGTCTCCTTGGTATATTCCACGCTTAATCTGTATTGGCTGTGATGTGATGTTATCTGAATTTGTTTGGATATTAAGTGTGGTTTTCCAGTTTTTCATTACTATGTTTAGAAACTGTATCAATTTAGGATCTACTTTGTATATTTCCAATATCTGTAGTAACCATGAGTGGGGTACACTATCAAAGGCTTTTTGGTAATCAATGTATGCGTAGTGTAGCGACCTTTGTTTAGTTTTAGCTTGATATGTCACCTCTGTATCTATTATCAGTTGCTCTTTACATCCTCGTGCTCCTTTGCAGCAGCCTTTTTGTTCTTCATTTATAATTTTGTTCTGTGTTGTATGTGTCATTAATTTCTGTGTAATGACTGAAGTTAATATTTTGTAGTTTGTTGGTAGGCATGTTATGGGGCGATATTTAGCTGTGTTTGCTGTATCTGCTTGATCTTTAGGTTTCAGATAGGTTATTCCATGTGCAAGTGTATCAGGGAATGTGTATGGGTCTGCAATGTAACTGTTAAATAATTTAGTTAGATGTGAATGTGTTGAGGTGAACTTCTTTAGCCAGTAATTTGCTATTTTATCATTTCCAGGGACTTTCCAATTGTGAGTAGAATTAATTGCTTGGGTGACTTCATGTTGCAAAATTATCACTTCAGGCATTTGTGGTATCATCTTGTATGTGTCTGTTTCTGCTTGTATCCACCGTGCATGCCTGTTATGTTGTACCGGGTTTGACCATATGTTGCTCCAGAAGTGTTCCATGTCTGTTATGTTTGGTGGATTGTCTATTTTAATGTGTGTGTTATCTATTGTTTGGTAAAATCTCTTTTGGTTTGTGTTGAATGTTTGGTTTTGTTTCCTTCTATTTTCACTTTTTTGTATCTCCTAAGTCGTTTGGCCAATGCTTGTAATTTCTGCTTCTTTTCATCTAATTGCTCTATTGCTTCTTGTTGTGAGATTTTACCTAACCTTTTTCGTTTTTTGTCTGATATTTCATTTCTTATAAATTGTGTTAGCTGTCCGATGTCTTTTCTCAGATTTTCTATTCTTATCTGTAGCCTGTGTTGCCATGCTGGTTTTGTGGGTTTCTTCTGTGCGTTGGTTTGTTCTGATCTCTGCCTAGTGTGTGTATTTAGTGTAGTGAGTGTTCCTATATAAACCAGTAGTTGTAACTCTTCCATAGTTGTAATTTCGTTTATTTTGTTGTGTATGATTGTGTTGATAGTTTTTATTGTTGTTTCGACTTGTGGGTTATTTGGCGATCTATGCAAGAATGGTCTGATGTCTGTATTTGTGTCTTTGTATTCTATATATGTCAGCTGAAATTTCTCTTCTATATCTAACACGTGTGTCTCTTGGTGTTCTATTTGTGCTTGTTCTGGTGGCTGTCTTGAGATTTCGTTTTCCTCTGATTGTTTAATTGATGCGTGTTGGTCTTTGTTTGTTTGCTCTGGGATGTTTGAGTCCATTACTGTATTTTCTTCTTCTTCTGATTGCACATTATTTTGTTCCAGTATTTGTTGTACTTGTTGTTTGATGTTTTCTAATTCTGACTGAGGTATCCTGTTATTTTTTATTATTACACGGATCTGATCAGCTAGTCGTTGTTCTGTTAAAAATTTTAATTCCGGGTATCTGGTAATAAATTTTGTGTATACTTGTGATCTGTATCCAGTTGTGTTGGTTCCTAGGTTTGTTGCTTGGTAATAACAGAACATGAGGTGTCGATTAACTTCATCTGACCACTCATCCTCTGTCTTTGTTTTCCTTCTAGGGTGGTTGCAGGAAGCATATCCTGCAAAACACCTCTATTTGGATTTAAATCATTTTCCAGTTGGCTAGCAGTGTCGTTACCATTGTGGGCGGGCATAGGGTTCAAGCGTCGTCCCCGACCATGACGGCGCTTGTCCGAGGCTTCTTTAGTTCTGTCCTGAACCAAGTAATCACACTAAAAGGGGGGTTAGCCCTATTAGTGGTTTGTTCTTTTCGTCGCCTTTTACGACTGGCAGAACATACCGGAGGCCTATTATTATTATTATTATTATTATTAATCATCACAGATCATGATTACAGTCATTATCAGTTTCAAGCATACGTTGGTCATCTTCTAAGATCATTTATATCCTAAGCAGCATATGGTGACATACGATGCGTTTTCATACTTAACATACTCAATCACACAGATACCCATAGATAGAATGCCGTTTCCTCCAAAAGGTTTTTAAATTATTTACATTCCCTCTATTGTGCGCGAATTGAATGCTGCCTAGCAGCCTTTTCCTACCACTGAGAGAGACAATTCGCTGACAATATAAATATTTATATCGTATTAATGAATTATTCCGCCATTTCTTGGTAGGGAAATTTCATACGCAAGGTTGAAATGTAAACAAGCTCCATTCTGCTCACGAAAACTGTAAGGAATTTAGTATTAACTCCTCTACCAAGACATTTAGTTAAATTTACTATGCCCATTTTATTCCACTAGTATGTTTATAGCGAACAGGTTATCGGCTTATTAGGCAATCAAAACGTGACAGTTGAAAAATAGCAGTAGAACAGAAGGTGGTTTGTTTACTTTCAACCTTAAATATTAATACGAAAAAACAGTTGTGATGAAATGGCTGTCGTGATTGTACGATCTGCAGATTTTCTTAATGTGATGGCTTCTGATAACTGTACGTTACGGATTTGGACGTGAGACTGCACTGGGGAAGGATCTAACGAACGATATGTGGGCGTTGGAACGTGAGTAGTATTCTAGCTGGTGCGAAAATGTAGTAGTACGCGAAAACAAAATGTGGCTGCGCTGTTTAGTGAGCGTTCAAGGTTCTATGAAGGTGAGGATGGAAATGATGAGATTTATTTCTGTATGTGTGAATACTGGCCGTGGGATTCAGCCGCCAAGTCCGGTTGGTTACGTTTAATCTATTGTGGATTTTGCTTCGGATGCTTAGTATGTGGAGATACCAAAATAGTCTTGCATCGCGTGTTCGTCCTGTATATTTTACTCTTTTAGTGAATCGGAATGGACTGTTATAGACAGTGAGGAAGAGGCTATGGATCCAGAACGCTAATGTTTTTTTATCTCACAAGGGAACCTCCCCATCGCACCTCCCTCAGATTTAGTTATAAGTTGGCACAGAGGATAGGCCTTGAAAAACTGAACAAAGATCAATCGAGAAAACAGAAAGAAGTTGTGTGCAACTATGAAAAAAATAAGCAAAGTATACAAACTTGGTAGTCCATGCGCAAGATAGACAACATCAAGGAGAGTCTGAGCTCAGGAGCGCCGTGGTCCCGTGGTTAGCGTGAGCACCGACGGAACGACAGGTTATTGGTTCAAGTCTTCCCTCGAGTGAAAAGTTTAATTTTTAATTTTCAAACAATTATTATCTGTCCGTCCGTCCGATGCGAGGTAACTGCGCCGTAGTATGGGGAAGCTACACCTAAACGGAAGAATTTGAAAACGTTAAAAACATATGTTTTGACAAAGCACAGGGAAACCTGTGCGACTGTAAAACTGTTGCATTGATTTGGTGCAGTTTATGTGACAAAATCTTACGTTTTCATCACTTTTTTGGGAGTGATCGTCACATCCACAAGAAAACCTAAATCGGGCAAGGTAGAAGAATCTTTTTACCCATTCGCCAAGTGTACAAGTTAGATGGCTCGACAACATATTCCTGTCATGGGACGCACTTGCCGTCACCAATGTCGTATAGAATATATCAGACTTGTTTTCCTGTGGAGGAATCGGCTGACCTATCACCTTGCGATCAAATGTTTTCGGTTCCCATTGGAGAGGCACGTCCTTTCGTCTACTAATCGCACGGTTTTGCGTGCGGTCGCAAAACACAGACACTAAACTTATTACAGTGAACAGAGACGTCAATGAACGAACGGACAGATCATAACTTTGCGAAAATAAAAAAAGTAAACTTTTCACTCGAGGGAAGACTTGAACCAAGGACCTCTCGTTCCGCAGCTGCTCACGCTAACCACGGGACGACGGTGCTCCTGAGTCTTACTGTTCTTTATGTTGCCTGTCTTGCGCATGGACTACTCAGTTTGTATATGTTGCTTATTTTTTTTGTTGTGACTTGGAAAGACAGCCAAGTCACAATGAGAGGAAGCCGAAAGGCATGCGCTTAAGCTCACGCAGACTGGCGCGAGGTCTGGAACAGTTAAGGGAATTAATAGTAGCAAATAAAGTACGTAGTTGATATAATACTTAACTTTCATCCACAATTGGTGTACATCGCTCTTGACTGTACATGTTATAATCTCAATATCAAATGCGATGGCGCCTTGCTAGGTCGTAGGAAATGACGTAGCTGAAGGCTATGCTAACTATCGTCTCGGCAAATGAGAGCGTAATTGTCAGTGATCCATCTCTGGCAAACTCTGCTGTACAACTGGGGCGAGTGCCAGGACGTCTCTCTAGACCTGCCGTGTGGTGGCGCTCGGTCTGCTATCACTGACAGTGGCGACAGGCGGGTCCTACGTATACTAATGGACCGCGGCCGATTTAAAGGCTACCACCTAGCAAGTGTGGTGTCTGGCGGTGACACCACATTTTTCATAGTTTCACACATCTTCTTCCTGTTTTCTCGATTGATCTGTGTTCAGTTTCTCAAGGCCTATCCACTGTGCCAACTTTTAACTAAATCTGAGGGGGTGCGATGGGGAGGTTTTTTTTTTCTTTATTGTGATTTCATTCCCCTGCCCCATATGGGCAGGGGAGGGCTGTCAGCAGCACAATCCGCCGCTCTTCAGCCGAGTGACATGACAACTAAAACAAGAATAAAATAATACACACATAAGGAGATAAAAAAGGGGAACATAAAACAGAGTAAGGGGAGAAAATGGAGGTAAAAATACACTGACATGTAGACGTTCATTGGGGACAGTTAAAAAAGTCACCAGAAAGTTAAAAAAAAAACACAGTTGGCGATCCTTAAAACGCAGGGAAGACACTGGATGCGCACGCACAGGTTAAAAGTTGGCCGCAGTATTAAAAACACTCCGAAACAACACACTTAAAACCCACTTGGAGCACACACGACGAAGAATAAAACTACCAGGTGGGACCTGCCGAGGGAAAGGTCAGAGAGGATGGAAAAGGAGGGGAGAGCATGGGGCGGCTGGGGAAGCGGCGGGAGGAAGAGAGGAGGGGCAACCATGGGTTCACGAAGAGGCAGGAGACACATGGGGCGGGAAAGGAAAAGGGAAGACAGGGCAGGAGGGAGCGCAGAGACACTGAAAGAAGGCACAAGAGATGGAGGGGGAGGAGGAGGGGAAATCCGCTCAGAAGGAGGGAGGGGGAGGAGAGGGAGCCCTGAGGAGGAGGCAGGAAGAGGGGGTTAGAGTTGGTAGGAAGGGTAGATGTCAGGGCGAAGCTCATCATCCGGGAGTGGTAGACGGTGGAAGTTGTGTTGGGAAAGGAGATGGTGGGTGTGGAGATGGAGAGAGGGAGGGACACAACGGTAAAGGCGCGGCAACTGGTTGGGAGTGGAGAGGAAGGGAGACACCAGGGGGTGACAGGGATCAAGGCGGCGGACAATATATAGTGTGTGGATGTGTTCAAGGAAAAGGAGAAGGTGGGGGAAGGGGATGAGGTCATAGAGGATGCGCGTGGGGGACAGAAGGCAGGCGCGGAAGGCGAGGCGGAGTGCATGGCGTTCGAGGATTTGGAGGGCGTTATAGAACTGGGGAGGGGCGGAAATCCAAGCGATGCTGGCATAACAAAGGATGGGGCGGATCATGGATTTGTAGGTGTGGAGGATGGTGGAACGATGCAGACCCCATGTCCGGCCAGACAGAAGTTTCAGGAGCCGGAGGCAGTTGTGAGCTTTGTTTTGGATGGTAAGGAGATGGGGAGTCCAGGTGAGTTGGCGGTCGAGGGTGAGGCCAAGGTATTTGAGGGTAGGAGTGAGGCGGATAGGATGGCCATAAATGGTGAGGTAGAAATCATGGAGGCGGAAGGAGCGGGTGGTGCGGCCTATGATGATCGCCTGGGTCTTGGAGGGATTAACATGGAGGAACCACTGGTTGCACCAAGCGGTGAATTGGTCAAGGTGGGTTTGGAGGGTACGTTGGGACCGTTGAAGGGTAGGATAAAGGGCTAGGAAGGCGGTGTCATCAGCAAACTGGAGAAGATGAACAGGAGGGGGAGGTTTGGGCATATCAGCAGTGTACAGGAGATAGAGGAGAGGGGAAAGGACAGAACCTTGGGGCACGCCGGCAGAGGGATAGAAAGGACGGGAGTTGGAATTGTGGATAGTCACGTAGGAGGGACGACGGGAGAGGAAGGAAGCAACGAGACGGACGAAGTTGATGGGGAGAGCATAGGTCTGGAGTTTGAAAAGGAGCCCGGGATGCCAGACATGGTCATAGGCGTTCTGGAGATCAAGGGAAACAAAGATAGCAGAGCGACGGGAGTTAAGTTGGAGGGAAAGAAGATGGGTAAGGTTAAGGAGCTGGTCGTCAGCAGAGAAGGAAGACCGGAAGCCACTTTGGGTAAGAGGAAGGAGGCGGTGCTGGTTAAGGTGGCGGTGGATATGACGAGAGAGGATGGCCTCAAAGACCTTACTGAACACGGAGGTGAGGCAGATGGGACGCTAGGAAGAGGTAGCAGAGGGGGTTTGTTAGGCTTAGGGAACAGCAGGACACGGGAAGTCTTCCACAGGTCAGGATAAAATCCAGTGGAGAGGAGGACATTGTACAGGGTAGCAAAGACAGACAGGAAATGATGGAGGGGATACCTTGAGGTGACGGTAGGTGACGCCATCATGACCTGGGGTGGTGTTGCGTTTGGAGCGGAGG
This sequence comes from Schistocerca americana, assembly GCF_021461395.2. Lineage (NCBI taxonomy): Eukaryota > Metazoa > Arthropoda > Insecta > Orthoptera > Acrididae > Schistocerca > Schistocerca americana. The sequence goes on from NC_060122.1 coordinate 691,523,093, forward strand.
ACGAGTGTGATGTCTTGCATGGTGATGGGAGTGTTGATGTCAGAGGGAGGTAGCTGATCCAAGTACTGGAAGCTAGGGGTGAGCGGGGGGACAGAGGTGTCAGTGCGGTCAAGGACAGTGGGGAAGAGGGAGTAATCAAAATGGGGATCGTCAGGAATGGAGAAGACCTCGGATAGGTGGGAAGCAAAATGGTTAGCCTTACTGAGGTTGTCAGGAAAGGGTCGATCGTCATGGAGGATGGGGTAATGTGGGGTGGGATGGCTACCAGTAAGGCGGTGGAAGGCTGACCAGTACTTGGAGGAGTTGACAGGGAGGGTAGAGTTGAGGCGTGTGCACGTCTGACTCCAGTCCCGGCGTTTCTTTGCTGTAAGGAGGTTCTGGATATGTCGCTGTAATTGCCAGTGGTGGGTGAGAGTATCCCGGTCACGAGTGCGGAGGAAGGAGCGGTAGAGCCTGCGGGATTCACACAGAAGAAGGACGGCCTGTGGAGGAAGCGTAGGGCGGTGAGGGTGGATGAGTTTGGTAGGGACATGAGCCTCCACAGCGTCAGTGATGGTCTTCTCAAGGAAGGAAGAGGCATGGGTTATGTCATCAGGGTGGTGGAAAGTGAGGGGGTGGCTTTCGACCTGTAAGGCTATGGATTCCCGGTAGGCATCCCAATTAGCACGGTGGTAGTCATGGACAGACTTTGGAGGGGCAGTTGGGTGGGTGGCTGCAGTGGCAGGACGGGTAGAGGAGATGGTGAGAAGGACAGGGAGATGGTCACTACCGATGGGATCGAGGACATCAACGGCAATGCGACCAAGGAGGTTGGGGGAAGCGAGGATAACATCGGGGGTGGAGTTACTTTCAGGACGGGTGTGCTGTGGGAGAGGAACAAGGTCACCATGGAGGGTGGCAAGGAACTGACGCCACCGCCGAAGGGTGGCAGGGTCACGGCTGTGAATGTTGAGGTCAGCGGCGATCACATAGGTGGAGAAGGTACAGTCAACATGGGAAATGAAGTCAAAGGGGAGAGGAGCTGCGGGGCGAATATAGATAGTGGCACAGGTGACGGTGAGGGAGGGAAAAAAGAGGCTGAAGAGAAGGTGTTCGGTTGGGTCATTGAGGAGGGGTTGTGGCCGGACAGGGAGATGCCTGAGGTGGCCGATAGCGACCCCGCCTCGAGCTAGGGGAAGGGGATTGTCAGTGCGGTGAAGGAGATAAGGGGAGATGCGGACCACATGGTGGGGTTGGAGGAAGGTTTCATTAAGGATCAAGGAGTCAACCTGGTGCTGGGAGAGGGTATGCATGAAGAGGTATTTGTTTGCAGGGAGGGAGCGAATGTTGAGGTAGAGGAGACGATACTGTTGACGAGCCATGGGGTTGGGTGTGGGAAGGGTGCGGGAAGGGGAGAGAGGGGCTTAAACGAGGGTGTCTATGCGGGTGAAGGTGATGGGGAGGTTCCCTTGTCAGTATTTATAGCCTGGAGTTTTACATGGTTGAAAGAGATGTACCATTGGTTACACAAAGTGTAACGATAAAATACATACAATAAAGGCTTGCACGACCAGTTGTCAGAGCTGCTGGTGGAACTTGCGGGTTGTGTGGTTGTGGTCCATGACACTTTTTTGTTCCTGACTGTTGTGTACAAAGTCCCGCGTAGTACAACTTTCCCACTAGAGCACGCCCCACTAAGCACAACAGCGCAGGCACAGCGCTCGTCCATCTCTGCACTACGAGATGGCGCTGCCTTACAGATGGACCAAATTCTGCTTCCGCCGATCCGTGTAATAATATGTAACGCAGCCAATGAGATTGCTGCTAATTCAGAACCTTTTCTCCTCGCGGATCACACTCGCATAGTGATACCTGAACGCGCAAGGTATTATAATGAGTGTACAGACCTCCGATTAGTCAGTCTGCGTTTGTCTGCATCAGTCTGTACCAGTCTGCATTAGCCTGTACCAGTCTACAGTCAAGTTTCAGTCTGCACCTAATAAGATTACCATATTCCTGTACATAGCCATGAAGATAAATGAATAGACACTTTGTTAAGTATCAGAGGTATGTGAGAATAAGATTAACGTACCAAGACCAAAGGAACTTCAGATTGTCAATTGTAAATAGCATCCAGAACCAAGTTAAGTTACTTTTATGCTTGTTATTATTTTAATAAATGTGTGTGAAAATTAATCAAGTTCTGTTTAAAGTTGGTCACCGTCAATCTGCTACTCTAAGCATGCAAGTGGCGTTTCTATCGTCTGACCTAACGGCAGAAGATAAACACGCCACGATAAGACCACGAGACATATAGCTGACACTCGCCTACTTCATTAGAGCGACAAGTCAAATAATCTGATGGTGTGTGTACCGAAGGTCTTACAGTACGCACACCACACTGACGTTGCTCCCAGAGCTGTGTTGGAAATTTTGAGAGGTGTTCCTGAGAAGAGCAAGCTGAACCTCTGAATATATCTAACGAAATGTCAGTAACAAAAGTTTCATGGACGACGACCGTACAACCCGGAAGATTCACCAGCAGCTAACGATAAAGTTGTTCAGATAAAGTTGAAAGAATCATTGGGGATGAGGATAATATGAGTAGCACGAAATCTGGTGCCGTCAATACGTACGCGTAGGTTCACAGGGGTCGATGGTTTTTTGACTTCAGAAATTCAACTGTGTATCAGAAATAAACCAGTGTTGATACACTGGATTCTGGAGCATGTGTGGAAATTTTAGAGCGAATGTTGTTTAGGAGAATGGGCGGTTTGTTACAAAGGTTGCAGTTATGCGAATGTAGTTGATTGTATGTGGTGGTTCAACGGAAGAGATGATGCACGTGCCATACAGGCAAACATTAAGACGCAAGCAAGTGTGAGAACGTGAATGTAAGTCTGTCGAAATAAAACAAACTGCTAGCCAAGAAGCTTTTGAATGCGTACGCTACCATAATCACTTTAAACTGAAAAAAGGAAAGAAAAAAAAACACGTGCCTGAATCACAGTGCAAGCAGCAAACGTTATTTTTTTATTGTAGTTTCGGGAGGAGCATAGATTTAAAATGATCGTAAAAGATAATGAATCTAACTCAAGAATTTAAATTACTGAAATCTAACGGCTGTTGTTTTTACTTACCGCTCTTTTTTCTATACCTTTGCAGTGTTTCATTATACTTCATATGGGTGCAATTAAATTTGAACTACATGTATAGCGTCGAGATTGAAATGTAGTACAAAATAGCAAAAGACGCGAACGAATAGAGAGAATGGTACCTGTTAAAACATTCGTTAATCTTCGTCCCAACGGCGATATATCTCGTCCTAGTGGTGTTACTCGTACTGGTGCATAAGCGGGTGGGGTTAATGGCAGGCGGGAAGGGGGGGGGGGGAGGTAAGGGGGATTGGAGAGGACGGTAGGGTAAGTGCGGGGGCGGGGGGGAGGAAGGTAGGCACTATTTCCATAAGTTGGCAATTCAAATGAAGCACAAGCTTGCAGGGACGGCGCGCTGTGTCCGGAGGCACTGCTTCTGCTGGAACGACGTCTCCTCAACAAGCGACAACTACACTCCAGCAGCTGTCCGGGGCGAATTCCAGCCCTAGGACGCATGGGGGCAGTGACAGGGGAAACTTCGTGAAGCTCCTACCACGCAACTCATAGAATTTCGTGCAGAGTTTGTCTTCAGGTCTCCAGGAATTAGAGGATGATGTAAGAGTAGACATATAATTTGTTTACCGTTTAGGAACTGGGCGTGAAATAGCACAGATCTATCGGTCTTCAAGATTGTGAAGGTGCACAGAGAGATACAAATGAATGTTAGTTTTTCCAGCTATTTTCACATTTACGTACGAAATATGGGATTAATAAGTATAAAATAGGGAAAGAGTCTTCACACTGCGCGTAAACGTAGTGCAGTAGTTTGCAAATACTGGCATAACAGAAAAATATGCGCTTCCGTTTACACTTAAATTGGCGTTGTTTTTGTAATTTGATGTAATTCTGTGAGGAGCCTACATCTGTTGGTCATCGAGTTGAATGTGACATCTACATCTATAGCTGTACTTCTCTAGCCACCGTACAGTGTGTAGCGGAGGATAATTCTGGCACCAGTATTTCATCCCTCCTCTTCCACATCTACATCTACATCTACATGACTACTCTGCAATTCACATTTAAGTGCTTGGCAGAGGGTTCATCGAATCACAATCATAGTATCTCTCTACCATTCCACTCCCGAACAGCACGCGGGAAAAACGAACTCCTAAACCTTTCTGTTCAAGCTCTGATTTCTCTTATTTTATTTTGATGATCATTCCTACCTATGTAGGTTGGGCTCAACAAAATATTTTCGCATTCGGAAAAGAAAGTTGGTGACTGAAATTTCGTAAATAGATCTCGCCGCGACGAAAAACGTCTTTGCTTTAATGACTTCCATCCCAAGTCCCGTATCATATCTGCCACACTCTCTCCCCTATTACGTGATAATACAAGACGAGCTGCCCTTTTTTGCACCCTTTCGATGTCCTCCGTCAATCCCACCTGGTAAGGATCTCACACCGCGCAGCAATATTCTATCAGAGGACGAATGAGTGTAGTGTAAGCTGTCTCTTTAGTGGACTTGTTGCATCTTCTAAGTGTCCTGCCAATGAAATGCAACCTTTGGCTCGCCTTCCCCACAATATTATCTATGTGGTCTTTCCAACTGAAGTTGTTCGTAAATATAACACCCAGGTACTTAGTTGAATTGACAGCCTTGAGAATTGTACTATTTATCGAGTAATCGAATTCCAACGGATTTCTTTTGGAAGTCATGTGGATCACCTCACACTTTTCGTTATTTAGCGTCAACTGCCACCTGCCACACCATACAGCAATCTTTTCTAAATCGGTTTGCAACTGATACTGGTCTTCGGATGACCTTACTAGACGGTAAATTACAGCATAATCTGCGAACAACCTAAGAGAACTGCTCAGATTGTCACCCAGGTCATTTATATAGATCAGGAACAGCAGAGGTTCAAATGGTTCAAATGGCTCTGAGCATTATGGGACTCAACTGCTGTGGTCATAAGTCCCCTAGAACTACTTAAACCTAACTAACCTAAGGACATCACACATATCCATGCCCGAGGCAGGATTCGAACCTGCGACCGTAGCGGTCGTGCGGTTCCAGACTGTAGCGCCTTTAACCGCTCGGCCACTCCGGCCGACGAACAGCAGAGGTCCCAGGACGCTTCCCTGGGGAACACCTGATATCACTTCAGTTTTACTCGATGATTTGCCGTCTATTACTACGAACTGCGACCTTCCTGACAGGAAATCACGAATCCAGTCGCACAACTGAGACGATACCCCATAGACTCGCAGCATGATTAGAAGTCGCTTGTGAGGAACGGTGTCAAAAGCTTTCCGGAAATCCAGAAACACGGAATCAACCTGAGATCCCCTGTCGATAGCGGCCATTACTTCGTGTGAATAAAGAGCTAGCTGCGTTGCACAATAACAATGTTTTCTGAAACCATGCTGATTACGTATCAATAGATCGTTCCCTTCGAGGTGATTCATAATGTTTGAATACAGTATATGCTCCAAAACCCTACTGCAAACCGACGTCAATTATATAGGTCTGTAGTTCGATGGGTTACTCCTACTACCCTTCTTAAACACTGGTGCGACTGTTCCATTCTCAGATGCCACGTAAGAAGAGTAATTGTCAGTAAGCCTCCGTATTAGGTCTAATTTTTCGGATTTTCTCGTTGTGACTCTTCTTGGGATATAATCACTGGGATTTTCGCTTATAAACCTCTCTGTAATGTAAAGTGCCTCTCTTGCATCGTCTGACACTAGAGTTTATCCAGCATCTCCGTAGCGCTCTCGCGCCGGCTAAACCATCCCGTGACGAAACGTGCCGCTCTTCGTTACGTCTTGTGTATCTCTTCTATCACACAAAAAAAAAAAAATGTTCAAATGTGTGTGAATTCCTATGGGACCAAACTGCCGAGGTCATCGGTCCCTGGACTTACACACTACTTTAACTTACGCTACGAACAACACACACACCCATACCCGAGGGAGGACTCGAACCTCCAGCGGGAGGGGCCGCGCAATTAATGACATGGCGCCTCCAACCGTGCGGCCAGTCCGCGCGGCTCTATTAGTCCAACTTGGTTACAGTTGACGGGCATTACTCAAGAATCGGTCAAATATCTGTTTTGTACTTCACTTCTTTCGTGGATAAATTACATTTCCCTCGGAGTCTTTCAATGAATCTCAACCTGACGTGTTTTTCGTACACTTCGTTTCATGTGATCATTCCATGTAAATGAATATCGATTTTTTGTTAAATCTTTATTAGCCAAGACCGTATGTAGGAAAATAAATAACTAGTTTCGACCGTTTCTGGTCATCTTCAGATCCGAAAATCCTTATGTGACAATCTTGAGTTTAAAATTGGCTTTCCCTTGCGTTGTTAACAGCCAGTTGACAAATTACCCTCGTATCTTGAACACGGGAATTTGTAATCTGATCTGAAGATGACCAGAAACTGCCCAAACCCGTTATCTATGTTTCATGTATTCGATGTTGGCCAATAAAGATTTTACAAAAGATGAACATCGAAATAACAGATCGCTCTGTCTGCTGTGACAATGTCAGGTAATTACATTCCTTCTAATTTCGTTCTAATTGGCTATTCCGAGGTTCTTTGGAGTAACTGCTGTTTCCAGTGACTTTTCGTCAGTAGTGTTATCTTATGGTAGTGCATTTGTCTACTTCTGCACAGTACATTACATTTTAGATTCAACAGTTAGGCCCTGCACCAATCATCGATCCTCTGCGCGTCTTCTTGCATCGCTCGTCTTCTGGCATCGCTTCGTTCTAATAGACGACCGCGTCAACTGCAAACAGCCTCATTGAGGTTCCTGCGATATCCATGAGATCATTTTGTAACCAGTAACGGTCCTGTCACACCTCCTAGGAATGCTCCTAAAATTACCATTATGTTTGTCGATATTGTATGAGAGTATGCAGGTACGGTAACCCCATACTTAGCAATCATATTCAACTTGTCGCTCGTCCATTCCTAAAGACTGGAAAGTTGCAATGGTCACACCAGTATTCAAGAAATTCAAGAAGGGAAATAGGAAGAGTACGCTGATCTGCAGACCCATATCACTGCTGTCAATTTACAGAAGGATTTTGGGACCTGTACTGTGTTTGAACATGGTGGATTATATAGAAGAAAACGATTTATTGACAAATGGCCAACACAATTCAAAAAAAAAAAATCAAAAATGTTCAAATGTTTGTGAAATCTTATGGGACTTAACTGCTAAGGTCATCAGTCCCTAACCTTACACACTACTTAACCTAAATTATGCTAAGGACAAACACACACACTCATGCCCGAGGGAGGACTCGAACCTCCGCCGGGACGAGCCGCACAGGACATGACTGCAGTGCCTTAGACCGCTCGGCTAATCCTGCGCGGCAAAAAAATATTGTTCTTGTGAAACAAAACTAGCTCTTCATCCTCACGAAGAAATGAGTGTTATTGACAGGGGATGTCATATTTATTCCATAGTTTTAGGTTTCTAGAAGAGTTATGACACCGTTCCTCACAAGTGACTTCTAATCAAATTGTGCGCCTACGGAGTATCGTCTCAGTTGTGAGACTGGACTCGTGATGTCCTGTCAGAAAAGTCGCAGTTCTTAATATCCGACGGAAAGTCATCGAGTAAAGCGGAAGTATATATGGCGTTTCCCAAGGAAGTGTTGTAAGAACTCTACTGTTCCTGATCTATATAACGATTTAGGAGAAAAACTGAGCAGCCCTCTTAGATTATTTACAGAAGGTGGTGTCATTTAACGTCATGTAAAGTCATCAGCTGATCAAAACAATTGCAAAATGATTTAGTGAAGATATCTGTGTGGCGCAAAAAGTGTCAATTGACTCCAAAGGGCCGGCTGGTGTGGCTGAGCGGTTCTAGACGCTTCAGTCTGGAACCGCACTACCGCTACGGTCGCAGGTTCGAATCCTGCCTCGGGCATGGATGTGTGTGATGTCCTTAGGTGGGTTAGGTTTAAGTAGTTCTAAGTCTAGGGGATTGATGACCTCAGATGTTAAGTCCCATAGTGCTCAAAGCCATTTGAACCATTTGACACCAAGTAATGAAAAAGGTGAAGTCATCCACTTGAGTGCTAAAAGGGATCCGGTAAATTTCGGTTACATGATGAATCACACAAATCTATAGATTGTGAATTCAACTGAGTGTTTAAGGATTACAGTTAGAAATAACTTAAATTGGAGAAATTGCATAGGTAATTTAGTGGGGAAAGCGAACCAAAGACTGCGATTTATTGCAGAACACTTAGAAAATACAAAAAGACTGCTAAAGACACTAGCTGCAATACGCTTGTCCGTTCTCATTAGGAGTACTGCTGTGCGGTGTGGGATCCGCATCAGATGGGATTGGCGGAGTACATGGAAAAAGATCAAAGAAAGGCACCTCCATTTGGAATATCGCGAAAAAGGAGAGAGAGTGCCACAGATATGATACTAGAATCCGGGTGACACTCATTAAGACAAAAGCGTTTTTTTTTTTTTTTGCCGCAGGATCTTCAAATCCGAAAATATTTTGTTGGCGCCCTCCTATGTAGGAAAAAATGATTATAATAATTATATAAGAGAAATGAGATCTCGCAGAGGAAGATCTGTGTTCGCTTTTCCCGCCCGCTGTTCACGGCTGGAGCGCAAAGAAATAGCACAAAGGTGGTTCGATGAACCCTCTGCCAGATATTTAATTGTGTATTGTGGTAATGTAGATGTAGGTGTCCCGTTAAGTGCATGTTGAGTTGTGTTTGCAAGGAAGCTCTGAATCCAATCATACATCTGGTCTGATACTCAATTAGGTCGTATTGTGCTGACTAAACGACAGTGCGGCGCTCTACGAAATGTTTCCCTGAACTGAACGACCACGGAATCAACCATAGCGCCGATGTTTACGGCGCTCTGGATCTCACAAGCGAACAGAACAAGTAGATTTTTGCAAAATCTCTATTTGAAGAATCCATACAGGTATTTTGTAGAAGATTTCATCTTCCTCTAAACGGGCCATAAAACGTGAACATGGTACATGATTCTACGAGAGACTTGTCAGGGATATATGCTTATTATTATATGCCTCTGTGTCCTATGATCCTGCTTGAAAACGAGAATGACCAATACGCGCTTCTGATGTAAGATTGTTAGCGCTAAAACTGTTTGTAAATAAAACTCGTAGACAAATCAAATTAAACAGATACATTGAAAGATAAAGCCCTCTGTTACGATACAAGAAGCTCAATTTAGCACTGCCTGAGCAGCATCATAGATGATTTTGTGGTTTCTAATGTGATCGTACTATTGAGCTATTATCGTAATATCTACCAATGAATATGTCACGACTAACGAGCAAACGAGATGCATAAATGGTTTGCTCATCAAAAAACAGCAGCCTTTCCTAAACTGCTGAGACTTCAGCATCAGGAACACTGCTCCAACATGGCGTGTGAACTATTGGCCAGTGTTGTCCGGAGTCTGTCTATACATGTTGCGGAAGAGCGTGTTGGCCTCTCTAAGGCGAGCGAAGTGAGAATGACTGCTCGCTTTGGATGCTGCAAAATACTTTTGTTCCTCAAGGAACCAAAGTGGCACTACTTTTCGTGCCCAACATAACTGTGTGTCTTGCAGCGTTTCTAGAACATTAAGTTGCCAGGCGTTAGCGTCTTCTAATCGCCAACTTGACCTTCCTGTTGTATCTCTGCATGTGAAAACGTTGAAGCTGATACTAAAACTTGGTACTGATGGAAATCGCCATTTAGCTGATAAACAGTAATGTAGTGTCATCAAGTATTGACTAAAAAAATCGGAAAAAACAGCTCAACATATATTCGTATCTATCATGTAGCAGCTCCCCTCGCAGCACACATAAAAATGATATGTATACTTGCACACTCATAATTATTGAAATTTTTAAATGAAGTTTTAGCTTTAAGATGGTTTAAGGAAAACCTTCCCCATACAAACGTTACCACTGTATCCACAGCACTGTCCGCGTTTGTACGGAGACAGCACTCCGTGTGGGGGTCGCGGCTGTATCTTAACTGGAAATATTGCAGACCTCTGTAAAGTTGTATTGACCACAATCTTCACTGAGAGTAGTTTGTCGCAGCGCAGTGATAGTGAGGGCACTGTTGTCTGAAATTGATTGATACTGTATACGACTCGAATATTTAGGCTTTGGTAGACTATTAAGTAACGTAGTCGAAATTTCACAAGGGATGCCAATTATCTTACGCAAGCTGTTGGCGGTGGTTAAACCTGCAAAAGCCAAAATCACAATGTCGTGTGCTCACACGTTCGACGATATGCATTTTACTGTTTGATCTATATACGTTTCAGGACACTTTTCATACACAATGATAAATGAAACATTTCCTTAATAAGGGAATTAATTAGCAATGTGGCAGACCCGCGCCAACACGCAAGCACACTCTAGCTGGCTATGGCCGTAAACATACCTAATATCTCCTGCCAGAGCGGATCACTTCCTGGGGTATTGTTCGTGACAGACCGAGAATGCGCGAAGTGGAATGCACTGTTAATGTTTTTTTATGACCCAAAAGTTAAATTACCTTAGTAAGTACGTTATAATGAGTTCATTGAGGAGAGACGTTATCCTCTGTTGCGAATTCTTCTTTGACGGCACGCTGACCTTACCCTACTAGCGAATCACGGCTCAGCATACCCCGTTGGTTTCATGTCAGCTGTAACTACTTCACCGAACTTACGTGGCTTGTGCAAACCTACTCGCGGCAACTTTCTTTGCTCTCAATCATCGATAAATACTTGTGTAAGACGTCCGTTACCTGTTAAAACAAGTAAGAATTTTGGATCACCATAAAGCAACCATGGCTGCAAGGGCCAAAAATGTTACATCCTTAAGAGCTTCGTTTTATTTAATCAAAGTAATTATAAATTATCATTTTATGGTCATCCTTTGTGGCTCTGGCATCACAATTCTCGCAGCTGCAATAGCATTTCCTTCTTTTGTGCCAGAAATGGATAAAGTTACTCCCACCTTTGCCTCATAGCATATACACAGCCGACACCTCACCTATAACCAAGTGGGCAATTTCTTCAAAACAACATACACTCCTGGAAATGGAAAAAAGAACACATTGACACCGGTGTGTCAGACCCACCATACTTGCTCCGGACACTGCGAGAGGGCTGTACAAGCAATGATCACACGCACGGCACAGCGGACACACCAGGAACCGCGGTGTTGGCCGTCGAATGGCGCTAGCTGCGCAGCATTTGTGCACCGCCGCCGTCAGTGTCAGCCAGTTTGCCGTGGCATACGGAGCTCCATCGCAGTCTTTAACACTGGTAGCATGTCGCGACAGCGTAGACGTGAACCGTATGTGCAGTTGACGGACTTTGAGCGAGGGCGTATAGTGGGCATGCGGGAGGCCGGGTGGACGTACCGCCGAATTGCTCAACACGTGGGGCGTGAGGTCTCCACAGTACATCGATGTTGTCGCCAGTGGTCGGCGGAAGGTGCACGTGCCCGTCGACCTGGGACCGGACCGCAGCGACGCACGGATGCACGCCAAGACCGTAGGATCCTACGCAGTGCCGTAGGGGACCGCACCGCCACTTCCCAGCAAATTAGGGACACTGTTGCTCCTGGGGTATCGGCGAGGACCATTCGCAACCGTCTCCATGAAGCTGGGCTACGGTCCCGCACACCGTTAGGCCGTCTTCCGCTCACGCCCCAACATCGTGCAGCCCGCCTCCAGTGGTGTCGCGACAGGCCTGAATGGAGGGACGAATGGAGACGTGTCGTCTTCAGCGATGAGAGTCGCTTCTGCCTTCGTGCCAATGATGGTCGTATGCGTGTTTGGCGCCGTGCAGGTGAGCGCCACAATCAGGACTGCATACGACCGAGGCACACAGGGCCAACACCCGGCATCATAGTGTGGGGAGCGATCTCCTACACTGGCCGTACACCACTGGTGATCGTCGAGGGGACACTGAATAGTGCACGGTACATCCAAACCGTCATCGAACCCATCGTTCTACCATTCCTAGACCGGCAAGGGAACTTGCTGTTCCAACAGGATAATGCACGTCCGCATGTATCCCGTGCCACCCAACGTGCTCTAGGAGGTGTAAGTCAACTACCCTGGCCAGCAAGGTCTCCGGATCTGTCCCCCATTGAGCATGTTTGGGACTGGATGAAGCGTCGTCTCACGCGGTCTGCACGTCCAGCACGAACGCTGGTCCAACTGAGGCGCCAGGTGGAAATGGCATGGCAAGCCGTTCCACAGGACTACATCCAGCATCTCTACGATCGTCTCCATGGGAGAATAGCAGCCTGCATTGCTGCGAAAGGTGGATATACACTGTACTAGTGCCGACATTGTGCATGCTCTGTTGCCTGTGTCTATGTGCCTGTGGTTCTGTCAGTGTGATCATGTGATGTATCTGACCCCAGGAATGTGTCAATAAAGTTTCCCCTTCCTGGGACAATTAATTCACGGTGTTCTTATTTCAATTTCCAGGAGTGTAGTTACATCAATTACCAGTGTGCTTATGGTGCCGAGGAATTATCGCAGCATCATGATTATATGGCTGAAAGGCTACTCTGGGATACTTGTAAATGAACAAGTAGATGTCCTAGGAAAACAAGCGTCTCTATATAGAGTTCAGCGGTTGTCATCTCACTGGCAAGAGGACTGACTGAGGATATCTAAAATCAAAGGCTTCACTACGCACTATTCATCCCACGATTCCACGAGTGCCATGGAATAATAAGGAGCTTCACGACAGTTATAGCAAGACTGAAATTTAAACATTGGAAGGTCAACAAACACCTCCACCGGCTCAAGCGTCCCTCTTCAGGCGGTTGCACAGAGGAAGAAGATCCAAACCAATATTCCTAAATGTCAAAATAGTTCTGAGCACTATGGGACTTAACATCTGATGTCATCAGTCTCCTAGAACTTAGAACTACTTAAACCTAACAAACCTAGGGACAAACACACATCCATGCCCGAGGCTGGATTCGAACCTGCGACCGTAGCGGTCGCGCGGTTCCAGACTGAAGCGCCTAGAACCGCTCGGCCACAATGGCCGGCTCCTAAATGACGTCGGAAGTCCCCGACAGTACGTATACTGTACATAAACCACGATTGTGGCACTGCCAAGCGGAAAACATCACGTGATGAAAATGCAAAAATCAGTGTGCAGAAGGACATCGTCAAACAGACAAGAACTTGAATCGTTCAAGTACAGTGATTTATAATTTCGTTAGTCTGGGTGCATCATATGGACGGAACGGAGAATATGGGTAAAGTAGAAAGTTATCTGAGGTATCGAAACGGTTATTTTCGAGCAGAGCAAGGGCCACAAACCACTGTCCTTCTCATCTTGTTGTCTATTTACGGCTATCATTAACTGGTAGACGTGGACGACAAATTTTGTCAAAAGACAAAAATCTTGCATTCAAGAAACGACTGCAGAAACCTGCTATGACACCCAGATGTAAACAGCCTAGAGTGATATTTGCTGAAAAATTTATGTCATGGGGTTGAGAGTGGGATAAAGTGATCTCCAGTGATGCGAAGAAGTTTAATTCGGATGGTCCGGTTGGATTTCAGTAAGATTGGCGTGATCTGAGAATAGAGCAGCATGTAAGAAAGAGAAGACATTATTGTGTTTTCGGCAACCTTCTGCAGAAACGCTAAATCACGCATTGCTTAGGTGAATACTAGATAGGTTAGAAGGTGTGAGGACCTAGGGGAATGTCTAATGCTTCAACAAGCTAATGTACACTACTGGCCATTAAAATTGCTACACCACGAAGACGACGTGCTACAGACGCGAAATTTAGCCGACAGGAAGAAGATGCTGTGATATGCAAGTGATTAGCTTTTCAGAGCATTGACATAAAGTTGGCGCCGGTGGCCACACCTACAACGTGCTGACATGAGGAAAGTTTCCAACCGATTTCTCATACACAAACAGCAGTTGACCGGCGTTGCCTGGTGAAACGTTGTTGTGATGCCTCCTGTAAGGAGGAGAAATGTGTACTATCACGTTTACGACTTTCATAAAGGTCGGATTGTAGGCTATCGCGATTGCGGTTTATCGTATCGCGACATTGCTGCTCGCGTTGATCGAGATCCAATGACTGTTAGCAGAATATGGAATCGGTGGGTTCAGGAGGGTAATACGGAACGCCGTGCTGGATCCCAACGGGTACGTATCACTAGCAGTCTAGATGACATTCATCTTATCCGCATGGCTGTAACGGATCGTGCAGCCACGTCTCGATCCATGAGTCAGACGTTTGCAAGACAACAACCATCTGCACGAACAGTTCGACGAGGTTTGCAGTAGCATGGACTATCAGCTCGGAGACCATGGCTGCGGTTACCCTTGAGGCTGCATTACAGATAGGAACGCCTGCGATGGTGTACTCAACGACGCACCTGGGTGCACGAATGGCAAAACGCCATCTTTTCGGATGAATCCAGTTTCTGTTTACAGCATCATGATGGTCGCATCCGTCTTTGGCGAATCGCGGTGAACGGACATTGGAAGCGTATATACGTTATTGCCATACTGGCGTATCACCCGGCGTCATGGTATGGAGTGCCATTGGTTACACGTCTCGGTCACCTCTTGTTCCCATTGACGGCACTTTGAACAGTGGACGTTACATTTCAGATGTGTTACGGCCCGTGGCTCTACCCTCCTAAACGATCCCTGCGAAATCCTATATTTCAGCAGGCTAATGCACGACCGCATGTTGCAGGTCCTGTATGGGCCTTTCTGGATACAGAAAATGTTCGACTGCTGCCCTGTCCAGCACATTCTCCAGATCTCTCACCAATTGAAAACGTTTGGTCAATGGTGGCCGAGCAACTGGCTCGTCACAATACGCCAGTCACTACTCTTGATGAACTGTGGTATCTGTTGAAGCTACATGGGCAGCTGTAACTGTACACGCCATCCAAGCTCTGTTTGACTCAATACTCAAGCGTATCAAGGCCGTTATTACGGCCAGAGGTGGTTGTTCTGGGTACTGATTTCTCAGGATCTATGCACTCAAATTGCGTGAAAATGTAATCACATGTCAGTTCTAGTATAATATACTTGTCCAATGAATACACGTTTATCATCTGCATTTCTTCTTGGTGTAGCAATTTTAATGGCCAGTAGTGTATATGTACATGATTCAGGTACAATAAAAAAGTGGACTGCAGATAAAAACATCGGGTTCTTATCCTGGCCTGCACGGAGCCTGGTTCTGAACCCCTTAGAAAACCTTTAGGGAATATTTGCAAGGCATGTTTTTCGCAATGGAATCGAATTTGAGGCCGAATGTGGGCTGAAAAGAGAGATACGAGATGTGTGGTCGACAGTACCACTGCAAGAACTACAAATCCTGACAAAATCAATGCCGAAGTGAATATCTGAGGTAACTGGGAAGAACTAAGGTCGGACGAAGTAGTAACACTGCAGTAGCACAACAGAGCAGTGAGTGCTATTGTACCACTTTCCATCCAGGAAAGACAAACACCTTTTTTTGTTACTTGTCTTCATGATTATGTCTGCAAAAAAAAATCAGAAACGAAAATGAAATCGAAAATTAAATTTAGTTAGGCAAGAAACACGCCAAGAATGAAACTGAAAACCACCAACTTACAACAATTATTCCTCCGAGTGAACCCGTTAAAACAGCATCACCCACTCGCAGTGGCTACCAACTGCAATATGAATGCATCCCAAAGCAGTCTTTAGTTTCTGAACGTAGTTTTCAAGCACCTCGCCAGAGTACAGCATTTATAAGAAGAGAAACCATAATAACTCATATTATTAACCCTATTCCATATCTGTATCTCTTCCTACACACACATACGCGCGCGCGCGCACACACACACACACACACACACACACACACACACACACACATATATATATATAGATAGATAAAGGAAACAGAATGGAATGTGAAAATTACAGAGGAATCAGTTTGCTGAACATAACATACAAAATCCTGTCAATAACTATTCTGAAAAAACTTAAACCTTACGCGGAAAACATTATTCAAGATAACCAAGCTGGATTTCGAACAAACCGCTCCACGACTGATAATTTGTTTATTACACGACAGATCTTTGAGAAATACTGGGAATTTAACAAAAACATCCACTGTCCCTTCATTGACTTCCAGCGAGCCTACGACAGCATCTACAGACGTAGCCTTTACAACACCTTACGAGAATTTAGTATACCCAGTAAAATCATTAGGATGATACAACTGTGCATGGATGGCTCCCGGGCAGCAGTGAAGTTCAGAGGATCCATATCCCCCACCTTTCCAATTAAAACAGTCTTACGACAGGGAGACTCTTTTTCATGTGTCCTCTTCAACCTCGCATTGGAGAAAGTGGTTCGGGAGAGTAATTTACATCTATACAATGGTCTCCGATTCGAACACAGTGAAGTAAAGCTCCTGGCTTATGCAGATGATATAGTTTTGCTGAGTGAAACTGAAGAAGAACTGAAAGACATGTACAGATCTCTCAGGCACAGTTCCAGTAAAATCGGGATTTTGATTAACCAAGAGAAAACCGAATATGTGGAAATAGGTCGAGTCATAAACCCAATCCTTACTTTGAAACTGACCAACATTCTAAATTCAGTTCTCCAGTTTAAATACCTTGGATCACGTTTCAACAGTAAAAATATCATAACAATGGATATAAATGAAAGAATAGCCTCAGGGTCAAGATGTCTGTACTCACTAACCAACCCACTCAAAAGTAAAACTTTGTCAATCACCAGAAAGATGAAGATATACAACACTATTATCTGCCCCATAGTACTTTACGGTTCAGAAAGCTGGACACTTACAATGAATGAAAGAGAAAAACTGAATGTTTTTGAAAGAAAAGTAAAGAGGAAAATCTGGGGACCAGTGTTGGAGAATGGCGTATAGAAAATGGCGTGTGGAGAATTCGAAAGAACAATGAAATTTATCAGTTAATGAAGCAACCCACTATCATCCAGAAATTAAAAAGTAGGAGACTGCAATGGGCTGGACATGTGGCCAGAATGGAGAACAACAGAATCACCAAGAAAGCATTTGAAGGAACTCTCCAGGCAACAAGACCATTGGGCCGACCTCGTACAAGGTGGAAAGATGACATAGAGAAGGCCATCGCAGCATTAGGAATTTCCACAGGGTGGAGAGAGGCTGCGAGAGATAGAAGGCGGTGGAAGCAGATCGTTGATGCAGCGCCTGTGATCATATACGAGGCCTGTTCAGAAAGTAAGCTCGGATTGATTGCCAAATTGAAACCACAGTGGACATCAGAAATGTTTTACTTGTAACAATTAGCTACACCTTTCAGCTACTTCTCTACGTAGTCGCCGTTCTGACTTAGACTATTGTCATAGCGTTGTACCAACTTTTCAATAGCCTCATCATAGAAGGCAGCCGCCAGTGCTTTCCGCCAATTCTCCACGCTGGCCTACACCTCGTTGTCTGTGTCAAAATGTTGTCTTCAAAGACAGTGGTTCATGTGACTAGAGATGAAACTCAGGGGGAGACAATTGCGGACTGTATCGTGGGTAATCTAACATTTCCATTTGAAAACGATGCAGGAGCATCTTCATTGCCCCTGCAGAATGCGGCTGAGAATTGTCGTGAAGACGAAACAGCACGACAGTTATGTAATGTTAGCTGCATAGCTCCAGGCGAAATTTCTCACCAGGCCCTCGTACTTGGCGGCAGACGCTATTTTCTAGACATCTTTACGCACTCACTGCGAGCTCAGAAATGAGAAGAGCGACGTGATGCTAACTGGGGTTATACTAGAGACATTACCCAACACATTTGTGCAAAGCTTTATCGGATTTTCATAGTCGTTTCCATTTCGCGACCGATCGGAGCTTACTTTCTGAACGCCCCTCGTATATATGATATTACCGCCTATCCTTGCTGTACCTTTGTTGTTTTTATCTTTCATTGCTACCGAAGTGGACAGACTGGGTCGCTGTTTTCAGCAAGATCCTAGGTAGATGGAAGCCGAATTTCATAGAAGGGAACGTTGGAGACGAGACTACCACTTTTTACATTTACATCTGCACTCCGCAAATCAACTTGCGGTGTGTGGCGGAGGATGCGTCGTATACCACTGTCACTCCCCCACCCCTCTTTTTGTTCCAATCGAAAAAAGTTGACGGGAAGAACTACTGCCGCTAAGCCTCCGTGTGGCCTCGAATCTCTCTAATTTAATGTTCATGGTGATTTCGCGGGATATACGCAGGAGGAAGCAGTATGTTTGTTGACTCTTCTAGGAACATAAGCTCTCAGAACTTTAGCAATAAACCATAAAGTGATGGAGAACGCCTGTCTTGCAGCGCCTGCCACTGGAATCCGTTGAGGATTTCTGTGACGCTTTGGTGCTTACTAAATGAACACGTAACGAGACTCAGGGCCTTTCTTTGGATGTCCTCTATGTCCTCTGACAGTCGTATCTGGTACGGATCCCATACTGACGAGCTATATTCAAGTATTGGTCGAACGAGTATTTTGTATAAGCTACTTCCTTTGACGATGGACTACTTTTCCCGAGGATGCTTCTAATGAATCTCAGCCTAGCATCTGCCGTACTCGCAGTTAATTTTATGTGATCATTCCACTTCAAATAGCTCTGTATGCATACTCATAAATGTTGTGGAAGGAGCGAAAGCCTTGACCAGAATCATTGACTTGAAGATTACACGTATATATTACCTTCATAATAAGTTCGATACAAATATGCTTCAGAATATAATAAATCCAATCTCAAAGAAAGCAGGTGTTGACAGATGTGAAAATTACCGAACTATCAGTTTAATAAGTCACAGCTGCAAAGTACTAACGCGAATTCTTTACAGACGCATGGAAAAACTGGTAGAAGCCGACCTCGGGGAAGATCAGTTTGGATTCCGTAGAAATGTTGGCACACGTGAGGCAATACTGACCCTACGACTTATCTTAGTAGAAAGATTAACGAAAGGCAAACCTACGTTTCCAGCATTTGTAGACTTAGAGAAAGCTTTTGACAATGTTGATTGGAATACTCTCTTTCAAATTCTGAAGGTGGCAGGGGTAAAATACAGGGAGTGAAAGGCTATTTACAATTTGTACAGAAAGCAGATGGCAGTTATAAGAGTCGAGGGGCACGAAAGGGAAGCAGTGGTTCGGAAGGGAGTGAGACAGGGTTGTCGCCTATCCCCGATGTTATTCAATCTGTATATTGAGGAAGCAGTAAAGGAAACAAAAGAAACATTCGGAGTAGGAATTAAAATCCATGGAGAAGAAATAAAAACTTTGAGGTTCGCCGATAACATTGTAATTCAGTTAGAGACAGCAAAAGACCTGGAAGAGCAGCTGAACGGAATGGACAGTGTTTTGAAAGGAGAATATAAGATGAACATCAACAAAAGCAAAACGAGAATAATGGAATGTAGTGAAATTAAATCGGGTGATGGTGAGGGAATTAGATTAGGAAATGAGAAGCTTAAAGTAGTAAATGAGTTTTGCTATTTGGGGAGCAAAATAACTGATGATGGTCGAAGTAGAGAGGATATAAAATGTAGACTGGCAATGGCAAGGAAAGCGTTTCTGAAGAAGAGAAATTTGTTAACATCCAGTATAGATTTAAGTATCAGGAAGTCGTTTCTGAAAGTATTTGTATGGAGTGTAGCCATGTATGGAAGTGAAACATGGACGATAAATAGTTTGGACAAGAAGAGAATAGAAGAATGCTGAAGATTAGATGGGTACATCACATAACTAATAAGGAGTTATTGAATAGCATTGGGGAGAAGAGAAGTTTGTGGCACAACTTGACTAGAAGAAGGGATCGGTTGGTAGGACATGTTCTGAGGCATCAAGGGATCACCAATTTAGTATTGGAAGGCAACGTGGAGGGTAAAAATCGTAGAGGGAGACCAAGAGATGAATACACTAAGCAGATTCAGAAGGATGTAGGCTGCAGTAGGTACTGGGAGATGAAGAAACTTGCACAGGATAGAGTAGGGTGGAGAGCTGCATCAAACCAGTCTCAGGACTGAAGACAACAACAACAACAACAACAACATGCTTCAGACATTATTACTTTTGTAGGAACCCTGACTTTATACCGAATTCCAGTACCGTGTGCTGGCATCCCCAATATGCTTACCAACGCACATCGAAGCTTGGAACAGTCACTGTCATTCATGCCCTTCTTCGCTTCGTGTAAAGACGGTGTCTCTGCGTTGCATTTTTAGTGCTGTTAGTACCTCATTTTAGCGCTGTACAAATTCCAACTGGACAAAGACCTGTGTTATACCTGTTCAGATACCGAGACGGCCGGTCAAGTTAAGAAGTGCAATCGGCCGCGCCAGCTCTGCCAGGGGCCGAAGTGCCCTCTGGCCGCGGGCGGCTCCGCACGCCGTGTGCAGATTATCTGCCAGCCGCTTGTTAGGGCTCTGCAGCCGCCGTTCTCTTTTACGGCCTAATACCTTGTTAACCTTTCGTGACTCGCTCACCGCTAACATACCCGTCACCGCCGGATGACTTGTAAATAATTCAGTGCGGTAAATGCCTCCAGGCGCTTGTAGTAAATGAGACCGCGCTTGTCGTTAACTGCTACCACCCATCCCCACACACAAACACACCCTTCCAGTTTTTCTGTCGGAGAGTACTATCATACAAACAATTAAAAAATATCTCCAATTCATTGGTTCTGGTTAAGGTTTTCGGCCTTCCATACCAGGTACGACTGACGGACGAAGTAGAACACATACAATGAAGTACCTCGCGTTTCGTTACAGGTTCATTTATTAAGCACACAGAAATGACCAACTAACTCCTGTGACAGGCCCTGCAAGAGAGGCGTTCTGCGTCACAGTGTGGTTTATTATTAAATTTCCAAGAGTTTATGTTCGTAGATGAGTCAACAATTCTATTGCTCTCTACTGCCTGCCGGTGTGACCGAGCGGTTCTAGATGCTTCGGTCTGGAACCGCGCGACCGCTACGGTCGCAGGTTCGAACCCTGCCTCGGACATGGATGTGTGTGATGTCCTTAGGTCAGTTAGGTTTAAGTACTTCTAAGTTCTACGAGACTGATGACCTCAGATGTTAAGTCCCAAAGTGCTCAGAGCCATTTGAACCATTTTTTTGCTCTCTACTGAATATACCCCGCGAAAATACCGTGAACTTAAAGTTGGACAGATTCGAAGCCATATAACGGCTTAGTGGTAATCGTTCTTCTCGCTAACTGTTCCAGGTTGGAACAGGAAGACGGGAGGAGGGTGTGTGTGTGGGGGGGGGGGGGAGGGGGGGAAAGGAATAGTGGTACACGAAGTACCCTCCACCGCACACCGCAAGGTGGTTTCCGGACTAAATATGGCAATGTAAGAAGTGGTAATCCCGTCTAACATTCCCTTCTGCGAAATTCGGCTTCCATCCTGGTAGAATTTAGAGGAAAACAACAACTCAGTCTGCCCACTACGGTAGCCAATGAAAGACGAAAACAAAGATTTAGCAAGGATAAACGGTAATATATATATACATATAGAGAGAGAGAGAGATACAGAGAAAGGGGTTGGGGGGGGGGTGAGAGGAAGAGATACAAAAGTGGAATAGGGGTAGTAAAACAGCGAAGACTCAAAGAAACTGGTAACCTGCCTGAAATCTTGTATGGCCACCGAGAGCACGTAGAAGTGCCGCAACACGACCTGGCATGGACTCGAATAATGTCTGAAATAGTGCTGGAGAGAAATGACATCATGAATCCTGCAGGGCTGTCCATAAATCCGTAAAAGTACGAGGGGGTAGAGATCTCTTCTGAACACCTCGTTGCAAGACATAACACATCTGCTCAATAGTGTTCATGTCTGGGGAGTTTGGTGGAGAGCGGAAGTGTTTAAACTTAGAAGAGTGTTTCTGGAGCCACTCTGTAGCAATTCTGGACGTGTGGGATGTCGCATTGTCCTGCTAGAATTGCCCAAGTCCGTCGGAACGCACAATGGACATGAATGGATGCAGGTGATTGGACAGGATGCTTACCTACGTGTCTCCTGTCAGAGTCGTATCTAGACGTATCAGAGGTCCCATATCACTCCAATTGCACATGCCCCATACCATTACAGAGCCTCCATCAGCTTGAACAGTCTCCTGCTGACATGCAGGGTCCATCGATTCATGAGGTTGTCTCCATACTCGTGCCCGTCCATCCGCTCGATACAATCTGAAATGAGACTCGTCCGACCAGACAACATTATTTCGAGTCATCAACAGTCCAATGCCGGTGCTGACGGAAACATGCGAGGCGTAAATCTGTGTTGTGCAGTTATCAAGGGTATACGAGTGGGCTTTCGTCTCCGAAAGCCCATATCGATGCTGTTTCGTCGAATGGTTCGCACACTGACACTTGCCGATGACCCAGCACTAAAATCTACAGCAATTTGTGGAAGGGATGCACTTCTGTCACGTTGAACGTTTCTCTTCAGTCGTCGTTGGTCCCGTTCTTGCAGGACCTTTTTCCGGCAGCAGCGATGTTGTACTTGATTCCTGATATTCACGGTACACTCGTGAAATGGTCGTACAGGAAAATCCCCACTTCATCGCTGCCTCGGAGATACTGTGTCCCGTCGCTCGTGCGCCGACTATAACACCACGTTCAAACTCACTTAAATCTTGTTTCTTGTATTGTATAGGTGTAACCGACCGCAGCACCGTATTCTATCTGCTTACATATCTTTGTGTTTGAATACGCATGCCTATTCCAGTTTCTTTGGCGCTTCAGTGTGTGAAATACTATGGTTTCTCGCTTTGTAAGTGCTACACTCTGATGAGCTGCTTGAAAACTACGTTCAGAAACCGTAGACCGTTTTGAAATGCATTAATATTGTAGTTGGTAGCCATTGCGGGTGGGTGAAGCTGTTTTAACGTATTCGCTAGGAGGAATAATTGTGGCAAGTTGGTGGTTTTCAAGTCCTTCTTGTAATAATACATAAATTATTAATATATTTTCTGAACAGAGGTTTCGCTAATACATTAATCTGTAAAATGGCGTGTTTGTTGCCTTTTTAAATTTAATTTTCGATTTCATTTGCGTTTTTGAATTTCAAGATAGCTGTGTCACTAATGTGGAGTACTGGTACTCCACATTTGTACCCTAGTATTGCAGATTTGTACAGTACTTTCACCACCTGTTTTATTTTTAGGTGTTGCTTCAGAAATAACTTCGTGAGATGGAAAACCATGGGATGAGTCTGCAACGCAAATAGCAGTTAAAAATGTTAGAGAAAAGAAGATTGGCTTCCTGAAGGAGGCAAAAACTTTCCAAGCTCCGAGGGTCACTCTATTTAGGCTAGTAAAACAAAATTTAGCAGCTGATTTAGCCACAACGACCAACCTTGGGCGAAACACATATCTCACAGACAAGAACAACAGTCGACTAAATATAGTGTGACAATGGAAAGTAAATTTTTTGGAGTTATCCGAAAGTATCTCCAACAGATAGCGCTTCAGTTGGCCAAAGCCACTAGTAACAGCTTTCCAGCGGCCAGAATATACAGTGTCGACGAACTTGATCCAAGCATTGTACAGAGCAAAGTCTCTGACGCTGTGTTGCAAGAAAGGGAAAGCGACAGGTAGCAGCCACCTCTTCTGCAGTGGATGGATCACTTGTGACCGTCGTCACTTGCATGAGTGCTACAGGAAATTTTTTCCATCCGATGATGGTGTTCCCCCGTAACAACCGCAGCAGTCAGCGAATGAAAGTGCCCCATCTGGTTCCATTCTTGCATGGCATCCATCGGGATGGATTCAGAGTCAGCTCTTCACTGACTGGTTTCAACATTTCCCGAAAAAGATGAAAGCAACAGCAGAATCACCCGGTGCTTCTGATTCTGCGTGGGCATTAAAGCCAATCCAGAAATCTGTATGTTAAATATCTCGCACACGAAAACCATGCCTGCTTCCTCATGCCTCCCACGGGATACAAGTGCTGGACTGAACTTTCATAAGTCCTTTGAAAGCCTATTACTCTGAGCAGCTACGTTTATGGATGAGGGGAAAATGCTCCTCCAGTAACAAACATCGACATCGCTGAACTGTTTGGGGAGCTCTTCCTGAAGTGCCAGACAGGGGAGATAGTAGTAAATGGGTTTAGGGTGATAGGCATATACCCGTTAAGCACTCATATTTTCACGGACGCTTATTTCATAGTCAGCAATAAAGGAACGATGCAGGATTTACCCAATGATCCAGTCGATGAACTATCTGAAGGGACGGAGCGATGTGGCGTAGTTGTTTGCACACTGGACTCGCATTCGTGAGGACGACGGTTCAAACTAGCGCCCAGACATTAAGATTTAGGTTTTCTGTAGTTCTCTCAAATCTGTCCGGGCAAATGGTTCAAATGGCTCTGAGCACTACGGGACTTAACATCTGAGGTCATCAATCTCCTAGAACTTAGCCCTACTTAAACCTAACTAACCTAAGGACATCACACACGTCCATGCCCGAGGCAGGATTCGAACCTGCGACCGTAGCGGTCAAGCGGTTCCAGACTGAAGCGCCTAGAACCGCTTGGCCACAACGGCCGGCTCCGGGCATATGCCGGGATGGTGCTTTTCAAAGGGCACGGCTATTTTCCTTACCCTGCTTGACACAATGCGTCTCTAATGATCTCGATGTCGCCGGGACTTCAAGCACAATCTTCCTTCCTTCCTTCCTTCCTTCGACCTACAGGAGCTGTGGCTTCTACAAATGGAAAGGCTAATTCGAAGTCGTAGCAGAAACATCTTCCGCCACATCTGAAAATATACCTTGACAAATCTCACCCATTCCAAAAATAAAGAAGGGGCCAGCCACCAGGGGGAAAAAAAGCATGTTTTTCAGCAGTCCTAACCTCGTCTCCGAACGAGAGCTCTCATGAAGTATCGGCGACAGCAACAAATAAACCGGAGACAAACAGAGGCCAGCAAAGCCTAGGAATCAATAATCTTGTGATTGTGAGAAGGATGTTGTCGATGTGAGAGACGATTTGTCCACCCTGAGTAGCGTTCCTCACAACAGTGTATCCACTAATGAAGATGCCGACTGTCTCTTTCGTACCCACTAATGAAGATGCCATTGTCTCTTTAGCTCAGGTAAATTTTCACAGCGCAAGGGATGGGAAGAATGGGTAATGGGTCTAATGTGCGAAATGTCGGTGCACTCTGAATGTGCAGGGTACGATATATGAATGATTTCTCCAAGTGAAATTACTTAGAGTACTCCACTAGCCTTTCGCAATCATAGGACGACTTATGAGAACATAACTATTTTATCCCGGTACATTCCATCTGAATCACATTCCAGATCCTTTTCCCACATTTGTCAAGACTCTAGCTTATTATTGTCAATGATTGTTGAAGAACTTGTTTTACATTTTACAAGTAACAAATATCCTTTAATTTCGTGGTAGAATGAACTCCTTTACAACTGTTTTGGTACCGGCCTTGGTGGCCGAGCGGTTCTAGGAGATCCAGTCCGGAACCGCGCGACTGCTTCGGTCGCAGGTTCGAATCCTGCCTCGGGCATGGGTGTGTGTGATGTCCTTAGGTTAGTTAGGTTTAAGTAATTCTAAGTTCTAGGGGACTGATGACCTCAGATGTTAAGTCCCATAGTGCTCAGAGCCATTTGAACCGACTGTTTTAGTGAGTAGCGATTTACTTATGCCACATTAATATATTCAATTAAATAGTCAATATAAAAGAATGATCCTCCAACATTAATGTTAAAAGATAAAGATAATAACCTAGCCCATAGCAATAGTAAAAATACAGAAATTCTAGCAGAAACATTTAACAAGTTGCTAAATTGTGAAGATCCCCCAGAACTTCTTCAGATAAACACAGAAACCCCAATTAAAACACCAGCAGAAAATATAAATCCACCTACAATTAATGAGGTCTACAGAGCTTTGAAAGAACTCAAAAACTACAAAGCAAGTGGAGAAGATCAAACGTTTGCTGAACTTTGGAAATATGCAGCAGAACCAGTAAAGATAGCATTACACCAATGCATAGTAAAAATCTGGAATGAAGAGAAATTACCAGAAAATTGGACTACTGCTATAATACATCCATTACATAAGAAAGGAGAAAAATCAAATCCAGACAACTATAGAGGAATTTCCCTTTTGGACTGCACGTATAAGATCATGTCAAGAATACTATACAACCGCTGTAAAGATCAATTAGAACTGGAACTGGGAGAATATCAAGGAGGATTTAGATCCTGGAGAAGCTGCCCAGAACAGATAATCACCTTGAAGTTAGTTATGGATGTCTACAAAAGAAGGCAAAAACAACTAGTCATAACCTTTGTAGATTTCAAAAAGGCGTATGATTGCATCCATAGATCTTCAATGATGAAAATATTAAGGAATTTTGGACTTCATCCTAAATTAATAAAAATGATACAGTTAACCTTAACAAACACCAAATCCAAAGTAAAATTTAGAGGAGAAATATCTGAACCATTTACGATTAAAACAGGGTTGAGACAGGGAGATTGTTTATCACCATTGCTATTCAATTGTGCTCTTGAATATGTAATGAGAGAATGGTACAAGGAAAATCCTATGAATATTAAAATTGGAACTAAGAAAGATAAAATAAACCTAAATTGCTTGGGATTTGCTGATGACCTAGCATTACTAGCTAATAATATTCAGGAAGCCACGAAACAAATAACAAGCTTACAAAATATAGCACAAAAATTAGGACTCCAGATATCATTTGAAAAGACTGAAATAATGGTAACGGATCCACTTGTAATAGATCACATCACAGTGAACAATAGGGAAATTAAAATAGTGAAACAATTTAAATACCTTGGTGAAATTATAACACATAAATTGGACGAGAAACCTGCATGGCGAGCAAGAACTAATAAAATGATAAAAGCTCAAAAACTAACATGGTCTACGTACAATAAAAAATGTCTATCAATTAAAACAAAATTAAAACATTACAAGACGGTGGTTCAACCAGAGGTTACATACGGAAGTGAAACTCTTTTTAAAGTCACCCAGAAAAACAGAATTGACAAAATTTTAAAAGTAGAGAGGAGAATTGCTAGAACATGCACAAATAAGAAATATCAAAAAGCTGGGCAATGGCGGATAGTTCCAAATGAAGTGGTATACAGAGAACTGGAGCCCATCACTGATACTATACGAAAGAAAAGGATCTCTTTTTGTGGTCACATTCTGAGGACACCAGAAACCAGTTTATCAAGGAAAATTATTGAGAAACTCTGGAATTTGAAACAACAAGGAGGATGTCTTAAGGAAATAAGAGAGGATATGGAAGAACTGGAAATAGCTCTGGATGATTTGCAGAACAAAACGCCAAATTTAAAGAAGTTGAGGGACACAGAAATAAGATTTAAATCAAAAATTGACAAACGACATACAATGAAAAGGGTATTTACAGATAAGGAACGACGAAAAGCATCGGAACGAATGAAGAGATACTGGGCCACTCGGAAGGGGAAAATACCAAAGAAGAGGACCAGAAATGATTGAATGAAGTGGTCCAATGAGGCCGTAAAAGCAGAAGAAGAAGAAAAAAAGAATCTCCCACCAGAAACACCTTACATTTTCTCAAAACTTCCGATTCGTCTTCCGTTGTACTCCATTCCCCTGTTTCAGCCCAACTTTTGGGTAATGATCCTTCTGAAACTCTCAGTAACCTCTGATTCCTTCAATTTATCCAGGTGCCGTCTCCTCAATTTCTTACCGTTTTGCACTTTGTTCAGTTTTAATCTGCTCAATTTCTTACCGTTTTGCACTTCGTTCAGTTTTAATCTGCAGTTTATAACGAAAAAAGTGTGGTCAAAGCCCAATCTGCCCCTGGAAATGTATTATAGTTTAAAATCTGGTTTCGATATCTCTGAGCATTACATAACGAATCTGAAACCTTCCACTATACCCACGTCACATCCAGGTATAAAACCTCATTTCAAGATTCTTAAATCAAGTGTTAGCAGTGATTAAATTATGCTCTGTGCAAAATTCCACCAGCCGTCCTCTTCTTCCATTCATTCTTCCCCTACTACTTTTCCTTCTCTTACTTTACGTTTTATCGAATTCAAGACACGTCATAATTTCAGTTAATTACATATTCCGCTGTAGCACGGTAATTGTTCCAAAACAAGATGGGCACATTTGTTGAAAATTAACCTATTACTTGACAATATTACTATCAAACAACACTGATTTTTGAAATCATTGTACGAGAACTGAGATTCTTAATTCATTATAGCCGCCTGTGTTATTCTGTTATTGGGTTAAGCTGGCAGTACCTGTCTGTGGAAAAATGGTTCTGAGCACTATGGGACTTAACTTCTGAGGTCATCAGTCCCCTAGAACTTAGAACTACTTAAACCTAACTAACCTAAGGACATCACACACATCCATGCCCGAGGCAGGATTCGAACCTGCGACCGCAGCGGTCGCGCGATTCCAGACTGTAGCGCCTAGAACCGCTCGGCCACCCCGGCCAGCTGTCTGTGGAACACAGAGTGTTTTCTCCAGATGGCACATACTCAGCGTCTGGGTGGCAGCATAGGAGGGGCTTAACTGCGAACGGGCTAAATTTTATGTTTTTAAATGCACAAAATAAAGCTGTTTTTTCAGTAGTTGACATTATAAGGGCTTCATGGTTGTATTATAAGTTACAGGCTAATACAGCTGCCCCTACCGATGTCGTTTTATGCAACCTGCACAGTTCCGTACCAGAAGCGGTATCCAGACAGGCGACAGCCACGTAATTAATATAAGTTCTCTCTCACAGACTGTTATCAAACGGAAGGATACTGTAAAAGATACAAATGAGGACTGACCGTGAGTTAAGCGGAATTTTTGGGCGAAGATATACCTTACTTTTTCCGTACTTATCCAAATCTCTCCAGTCATTCTTTGTGTAATTAGCATTGTAGTTATACAGATTTTGAATGCCTATAAATTTATTCCGTTTGTATTACTTAATCTTTCGTAAATTGTTCATAAACATTGCCTTATAGAGAGCGTTTCACCACTGGAAACAGTGAAATTGGCAGGAGGTATCGGAATGGGAAGCGTGGAAGTAATGGTATATAATCCAATGACACGATTGATATATGACTCACTGCGTTAACCTGCTAAAGTAGTTTCATAAACAGAATTTGTACAAAGTGTCTAACATGTCTTCGTGTACTGTATCAGTTATTCTGCGAAATTTGACACTGTGCTTCACTTCTCCCAAGTGTTTTTCTGCCGTGTGGGGTAGCATAAAACAATGTCGGAAGGGGCAGCTTAATCATCCTATATGCTACAAAAAGAGCTCCAGACATTAATTTTAAGACTTTTCTGTTTATCAGATTTCATTGTTCCTTGACATTACTAGTTTCGAACTTTAGTTCATCTCCAAAAGGCTGCGTTACAGGACGAACTGTTAGTCAGGCGTTGAGTGCTTTGTTATTTTATGGTGCCCAATAGTGAAAATATTCGAACTGGAAGATATTCAGGAAGGAAATGAAGATAAATAAAAGTTGGAAGTTACAGAGGTACTTACAGTGAAGGTGTCCTCATTGCTTTGAAAGCTTGCATTTTTTATTAATTTCGTTGTAACACGCATTATTATCATGATATACTGACAAACTGTCATATGACCTTATTTTGTCGAAAAAAAAGTCTAAAATAGTAACTTCTCAAAACTTTAAGCAGTGTCACATAACTAATTAAATGACATATTTTTCAACTTTTTGTTTTTGAGAAATCCTGTTACCACAGATGCAAAACAGATCGACTTTTCTCTTTCTTATAGTTTCCACTACTGCTGATAGCTCTTCTACAAGTGCAATAAACGTAGTAGAACAGAAAACGATAAAAGTACAGCTGATATTAATACCATTAATAGTGATTTTTCTTCTACTGTTAATTCCACTCCCGAGGTCGCCTTTTGAGATTGTAATTCGAGTAAGTCTCACTTGCTCGTCATATTTTTCTAGGAGTTTGCTCGCCACCTCTCCCCTTGCACTTATTAAAATATTGCGACCCATTATCCCATGATCGAATGAATTTCTTGGAGAAACCCAACTTTTCGTCCTCATCTACGATGGATTTGTTCAAGAGGGGTGTAGCTTCTATTAAGGTCCGACTCACACCCTGGCTCGCAACTGACTGAATTAGTCTATAAGTACGTGTGCGCCTACTCACGCACAGACGGGCCAACGAGATATAAGGGCCCTGCAACGAACTTGTGACGTCACACTAGTCGGCCTGTCCGTCACACTTAAAGGCTCGGCTCCGTGCAGGGCCCACGGGAAATCAGTATTTAAGTAAAAAGGTACCCACTAAAGATCTTAATTTTGTCGTGTGCTATCGGGAACTTGCATACATTTAAACACGCAGTTAGGAATTATTAAATTCGTCTGAAATACATACTCGCTCGCCGCCTGAGACAGTTGCTGGCATTCTTAAGACCTGTAGTGTCACGTGCTGTGGCTTACCCGCCAAGGCCTGTCTTTCTCGTGGACCTCGCCGCGCAGAGACGTGACGCCACACGATTTCAGAACTCGAGCGCTATTCGCTGATGTCGGTTGCTGTCGTTCGCTTTGCTGTCACCCCTCGTCGGAAGACCGGTACACACTTTCTTCTGCTCTGGAATCCCGAAACCATTCAGTTTCACACATTCCTCCTTCAAATTAAAATCGATAATGTGTTCAGTATTTTCCGTTGTCTCTTTGTATAGCCTGTCGTAGCATTCACTCGTGACAGCGAAGACCAGAGCTTTATCAAATGGAATCCGATGGTCTTTTCGCTGCAAAGCGTGTTCGGCAGCATCTAAGCTGTCTGTCTCTCCCCATCTACAGTTGCCTACGGTGGTCACTTTTTACACCTTTCTTTTGCGTGTATGTCTCCATATCCACATCTTATCCTGTAGATACTTGCTCTTTCGTGTGTGTGTGTGTGTGTGTGTGTGTGTGTGTGTGTGTGTGTGTGTGTGTGTGTGTGTGTGTTTACCAGCTCGATGAAAAAAAAATGTGTGTCAAATTTTATGGGACTTAACTGCTAAGGTCAGCAGTCCCTAAGCTTACACACTACTTAACCTAAATTATCCTAAGGACAAACACACACACCCATGCCCGAGGGAGAACTCGAACCTTCGGCGGGACCAGCCGCACAGTCGTGATGAAAACCTAGAAACCAAAACTGAATATGTGTATCCTACTTAAATACTTCTTTCAGAAGGTATGTCCTCTAAGTGTATGAATTCAACGTATTTTTCATTATAAAGTCAAAACGTCACATGTTGGATTGTGACTAGATGGGCAGTGTCGAGATACCAAAAAAAAAAAAAAAAAAAAAAAAAAAAATTGAAGTAAATTCATAAGCATCAAGGTCTCCAGTCGATTCCTTGCGTTTGCTCACGGCTTATTTATGCAATAGCCAGCTCCAAACACAATATTTATGGGTCTATTTACATCCCACAAGTGCTCGTATCGTCAACCTAGCTCTCTCATTTAACCAAACTAGATTCAATACATGCCCTGTAAAGTAATAGGCGGCTAAAATGTTTTATTCTGAAGTGGTGGTTCGCTAGGATACTACCTCCAACATAACCATGCTCAGTGCAAGAGCCCTCCAATGGATGACAGCTTAACCTTTCTCTTATTCTCAAGTGCTTTTGTATGCTTGAAGAGAAAAGGCCTTTAGGTGACTAAATGAAAGACAGCAGAAACCTGCAGTTAACAGGTAAGCAGCAGTCGGTCCATTTATCGCGAAGAGGGAGGAGCACCTGTCGACAGTTGATCTGGTGCCGCCTACACCAGAGAAGCCGGCTGAAATTCGGGGGGGGGGGGGGGGGGGCGGGGGTAGAAGGATCGATAGTGAAATGTCCCTAGTGCGAAGTTCGCTTCATATCTGGGTCAACTCGCGAAGTCTTAAGGACTGTCTCCTCCTGCTTCGTTAGGAGATCAAATTGCTGCTGCCGCATCTCGCGATGATGAAGAGATTAAGCAGTTCTTCCCGGGAGACTGGCATTTGATATAGCCTCAGCTGAGGGTCTCTGTGTGTTCGCAGTGTTTTGTTAAGAGATGCCGCCTCGCAAAACTTTGAGCGTCCTCTGTTTACTCCCAACTCCCGCTCTGAGCACTTCTTGGCGGTCTGGTCTTCCGACATATACATTCCAAGTCCATGTTGCCAACTGTAGAGCCAATTACAGCAATCTCAGTTAATGCAGGGCTCTAATAACTTGCCGTGTAACATTTGTAATCTGAATTGTCGCTACACCAAGTCCTAAGGAAGATACTTTGTAGATGCGAATCATAGTTTTTTAACATTTGAGCTATGTTCACATTCAAACTGGATTACAATTAATTCTTCGAAACGAGTATGCACTTTTTCTGTACTTAAATTATAAAGGTGACTCTTAGAACAAATAGAGCTACTAAATCAATGTAAAACACGGTATGAAGCAAAATAAAAAAGCTAGAAACGCTGGAAAAAAGACGCATAGAGGCTTAGAAAAAAAGGAAGAGAAGCGTAGTTTGAAAAAAGAAGAAAAAGGAAAAGGAAACACACTTTTTTCACATCTGCCATATTATTGTACGCACAGACCAGCAGTGACTACATTAAATTACGCTACTGAGGTTAATAGTCAGTGTTTATATAGACAGAACTGGTCGTTGTAACTACGTAATACGTGACTCTACATTAGCTGAGCATTACTAATTTTATTTTACTGGGTTTGTTAATTTAATTAAAACTGTTATTAGGCACTGTTTTTCCAGTTTAATGTTAATTTTTTTCTGTTTTTTATCATTTATATTTATTTACTGTTCTTCGTTAACAGCCAATACGCTCTCTCACTTTTAGATTTTTAATTTCATTATCATCGTCCTGTCGTTTACTCGTGTTTTTGCCATGTTCGTGCTGCAATTTTGATGAGTAACGTCTTTTTCGATAGTGTTCACGCGAATATTGTGGCTTCTGTGACCACCGCAGTCAGTTAAATCCTGAAGGTGGCCTTGTGAACCGAAAACCGTTTAACTAAACAAATTAATTCTGTGGAATATACACAACCTTTTGTTTTTCTTTCATAATTGTCAAGATTGATTAAAACGTATTTTTAAACTTATCAGTTAATTAAATAGCGTCGCCATCTGCGTGTATGGTAATTAAACGTTTGTTTAATGTAATGTCGACTTTTTTTATTGTTTCTCGTTTCATACAGCTATTGAGAATGACATAAATGTGGAAACAGGTTACATACCAGACAATATATGTGAGCATTGACTGATAACTTCTGTAGGAAACATAATAGGAATAAAAAAACGCTGCCTGAAGAAAGGAGACACTTGGGAATCTGAAATTAGTTAGCAGAAGTTGGTGACAGAAAAATAATGTGGCTAAATAAGGTGTAAAACCAATAAGAGAAATCAAGATGGACGAATACACAGAACTGCGAAAAGTTCTTACGAGAAATAGTGGCGTGTTGGGAGATCCCGTGATTAACCATCCAAGACTAATTAATTTTGCAGCAGAGGGAGCAGTTGTACCGCGAAGAGAATGGCTAGGAGATATCTACATTAAAGAACACCAAAAATGTTTCCTTTATATTTTGTTTAAAATCCTACCTGGACTTGCAATAATCACTAATGATGTCGTGGCAACTTAAAAAAACTTTAATCTGCAGCTATGGAAACTAATAACGTAAAATTTGTTCTCACGTACAACAACTGGTAATTTTTGGTAATTTTAATGTATAAAAATCTGGAAATCTCAGAGGAATCTTTTGACGAAGCAAAGTCGCCATCCAGAACAGCGTAAGCGATGCTCGCTGTCAGTGGTTCCTAGTTCCTTTTTCCTCTTGCAGGCGGTTAACACCAGAACTCGAAGCCTCATGGTAGTGGCGTCCTTAATGAGCGTATGAGCGTATGAGCGCGCGAGACGAATGTCCCCCTCGGGTAGTATTCGCCCGTCGTTACTTGGCGCCGTAACATTTATTCTGTTGACCGCTCTGTGCACCATTATACTCGGGCCAAATAAATTTTCCTTCAGCCCTTGTTAACGTTATTTCAAGAAACTATACATTATACC
This sequence comes from Schistocerca americana, assembly GCF_021461395.2. Taxonomy (NCBI): domain Eukaryota; kingdom Metazoa; phylum Arthropoda; class Insecta; order Orthoptera; family Acrididae; genus Schistocerca; species Schistocerca americana. The sequence continues at coordinate 691,557,317 of NC_060122.1, forward strand.
ACTCTTCCCCCACTATTTTATTCGTATTGAAGAGAGGACGGGGAGTTTCATGTGTGTATTGCTTAGCTTATTTTTTCCCCCATTTTATTAATAGAACTTTTAGGGTCTACCTCTGCCACTGATTTTACGAGTTTCACGAAATAATTTAAAGACTCATAATAATTTGGCATGACACGTCTAGAGAGCAAGTTGACATCTTCGTTTTTATTCTGACTACGTAAGCTCTTGGCCGTTGGAGGTGTGCCGAGAGCGTAGCCTTCACATTTACATACTTAATAGATTATTTTGCCTCCTGAAATATTTTCTTTCATTATTTTCGCTTCATCATTAGGAAGATAGCTGTCTATAATGAGGCATTTCATCGTCGCACAGTATCAAGCAAAATATGCTATCGATAACAGCAAACAGCTGCTGAAAATCACTCCACCGCGGATCGTACCGCGGCTCGAACCACGCAAGGCACAAAGTCGCAAAAATCAGCTAAAGGTCGCAATAGTTTCAGAAAATATCAGCACAGTAAACGCTGCAGAAGACTAGTTTTAAACGAAGCCAATATTATCGGACAAAATCAAAACACCCACCGTAATGCTAATGCAGATATTCATGTGCTATGGAATGCTCTCGCAGAATGACCATGGAAAGTGCTCTAAATTATTAGGAAATTAAACTTCTTTCGGACTTAATTTTACGTCTCCGATTCTTCAAAATTTATTTTAAAGTTTCTCAGTTCTATATCGGGATACGTCCAATACTTCTTTCCTGCCAAGCAATTGGTCGTCAATGGTATGTCTCGTGGTGCAGTTGGGACATTATAGAAGTGGCTCCATGTGATGAACATCACTTGTCGCCTGCTGGTCTTTGAGGCCAAATTTAATTAGATTTTTTTATGATACTACACTACTTTTCATAATTCAGTGTTCTCCAAATCGTCCAGCTTGATATATTGACACTGGGCATCTCTTCTGGGGCCGAGTAGTTCTTCAAAGGCTCATTTAGTTCAGTACCAAGGAATCTCGTGCGGGATTTAAGACTGCCGTCTTCGCATGAAACACCGTGTAGGAGATGGCTCCCATCGAAGGTGTGTCTAAATCTTTCAGTGTGCTCATGTGCAATTCTTCGGGATTCAGGGTCTGAGAATCGGGCCGCTTTATATAGCTTCCGACGTGGTGTGGGTTTCTGGCATCCAGTTGTAAACCTGCCTGTTTCATTTAGGCTCGTACTGAGCTGTTTTCTATGTGCGGATGTGGACCATACATGGCATGCATATTCCGCCGTGGAAAAGAAAGGTACTTGGGAAGTTGTTCTTAACACAGTTGGTCTGACTCCCGATTTACAAATTGCTAGTTTTGTCAAGCTATTGTTCCTAATAGCAGCCTTTTGTATGTCAGTGATCTGTCCAGCACGACAACGACGTATGTTGGTTTGCCTGTGTTCGAGGTTGCTGCCTGTCGATGTGACTTTCAGCCTTGTGTTTTCCTCTTTTGAGCGAAGGTGTAAAGCGCAAACTTGTATCTTTGAGGAGTTTGGTGAGAAAGTTATCTTGACGGTTTTGAACATGATGTCTAATGAGTTTTCCAGTTTTCTTCTACATCCCCAAATTTCCTTGTGTAGTAATAACCAGATCATCCCAATACAAGAAATGGATAGTATTGTCTGGTGTTGACTGACCATTTGTGTACATATAGTTCCGAAGTCCTACCACCACAATGACTGATCGTAGCGACATAAAAAGAATGGGGTACAGTTGTCGATCAACCTTTCGTAAGACACACATTTCTATAAATAATATTAAGCGATGCTTGATGATGTGTAAAGACCGATGTCACTGGACAGTGTATAACTGGAAACGAGTGACTTTGAGGGATGAATCACGCTATATCCTACATTAATGCGGTAGGTGGGATTGGGTTTGGCGAATACATAGAGTACCTTACCTGCTATCAGGTATAATGCCAAAGTGAAGTGCGGAGGAGATGGTGTTGGGTACTGGAAGGTTTTTAGTGGTTAGGATTTGATTTTCTCATTGAACTTAAGAAAGCACTAAACGCATAAGGAGAATTTTCCGGCGTGACATCAAGCGCCGGCACGTCGGCGTAGAACGTTACAGCAGAGAGGGCTGCGAGACGACGTCAGCCAGTAGTACGCTTGACTAGGACGACACCGAGACAGGAGCGGCGTCTATACGAAGAGAATACGAGCACCATGCCGTGTAGTCGCGGGCGTAGTATACGACTAGCCGCGATACAAACGCTACAGCAGTGACTCATGAACTGTATTGCTTGCATTGAAGTTGTATATACCAAAGGACATTGAGCATTTGCATGTCGCCATTATGCGTACTTAAGTATTGTCAATTTAACTTACAGTACTAAACTCCATTAATACGATTTGCTTGAATTGTTGTCTAGCTATCCGAGAAAACAGCTTCCTAGGCTACTTGTTGTTATGGTGGTCTTCAGTCCTGAGACTGGTTTGATGCAGCTCTTCATGCTACTCTATCCTGTGCAAGCTTCTTCATCTCCCAGTACCTACTGCAACCTACATCATTCTGAATCTGTTTAGTGTATTCATCTCTTCGTCTCCCTCTACGACTTTTACCCTCCACGCTGCCCTCCAATACTAAATTGGTGATCCCTTGATGGCTCGGAATATGTCCTACCAACCGATCCCTTCTTCTAGTCAAGTTGTGCTACAAATTTCTCTTCTCACCAATTCCATTCAATACCTCCTCATTAGATACGTAATCTACCCATCTAATCTTCAGCATTCTTCTGTAGCACCACATTTCGAAAGCTTCTATTCTCTTCTTGTCCAAACTATTTATCGTCCATGTTTCACTTCCATACATGGCTACACTCCATACAAATACTTTCAGAAACGACTTCCTGATACTTAAATCTATACTGGATGTTAACAAATTTCTCTTCTTCAGAAACGCTTTCCTTGCCATTAGCAGTCTACATTTTATATCCTCTCTACTTCGACCATCATCAGTTATTTTGCTCCCCAAGTAGCAAAACTCATTTACTACTTTAAGCTTCTCATTTCCTAATCTAATTCCCTCACCATCACCCGATTTAATTTCACTACATTCCATTATTCTCGTTTTGCTTTTGTTGATGTTCATCTTATATCCTCCTTTCAAAACACTGTCCATTTCGTTCAGCTGCTCTTCCAGGTCTTTTGATGTCTCTAACAGAATTACAATGTTATCGGCGAACCTCAAAGTTTTTGTTTCTTCTCCATGGATTTTAATTCCTACTCCGAATTTTTCTTTTGTTTCCTTTACTGCTTGCTCAATATACAGATTGAATAACATCGGCGATAGGCTTCCCTTCCCACCCACTGCTTCCCTTTCGTGCCCCTCGACTCTTATAACTGTGATCTGGTTTCTGTACAAATTGCAAATAAACTTTCACTCCCTGTATTTTACCCCTGCCACCTTCAGAATTTGAAAATGAGTATTCCAGTCAGCATAGTCAAAAGCTTTCGCTAAGTCTACAAATGCTAGGTTTGCCTTTCCTTAATTTATTTTCTAAGATAAGTCGTGTGGTCAGTATTGATTCACGTGTTCCAACATTTCTAGGGAATCCAAACTGATCTTCCCCGAGGTCGGCTTCTACCAGTTTTTCCATTCGTCTGTAAAGAATTCGTGTTAGTATTTTGCAGCCGTGGCTTATTAAAGTGATAGTTCGGTAATTTTCACATCTGTCAACACCTGCTTTCTTTGGGTTTGGAATTATTATATTCTTCTTGAAGTCTGAGGGTATTTCGCCTGTCTCGTACATTTTGCTCACCAGATGGTAGAGTTTTGTCAGGACTGGCTCTCCCAAGGCTGTCAGTAGTTCTAACGGAATGTTGTCTACTCACAGGGCCTTGTTTCGACTTAGGTCTTTCAGTGCTCTGTCAAACTCTTCACGCAGTATCATATCTTCAATTTGATCTTTATCTACATCGTCTTCCATTTCCATAATATTGTCCTCAAGAACCTCGCTTTTGTGTAGACCCTCTATATACTCCTTACACCTTTCTGCTTTTCCTTCTTTGCTTAGAACTGGATTTCCATCTGAGCTCTTGATATTCATGTAAGTGGTTCTTCTTTCTCCAAAGTTCTCTTTTATATGGACAATATCATCCATGAAATGGAGTGGCCTGCCGACAGTATCGACCTAAACCCAATGAAACATCTTTGAGATGAGTTAGAACGTCGGTTCAGACCCTAGCTCCAACATCACCAACGTCTCTGGTATCGGTTTTTCGGGGTGAATGGACTGCCATTCCTCCCCAGACATTCAGATACTTCTTTTAAAGGGTCCCCAACAGAGCTGAAGCAGTCACAAAAGACGGACAGGACCCAAATTAACGTGCGGTAGCTTTTGACCAGCGTATAACTGTTGGCTACAAGAAGTTTTCAACAGCGCCTACGAAAAATACGAATTCTGATAAAAAACCTTAAAAGGAAGGAGTCTCGTTAGTCAATAGACTTGATGTGCGTGATGAATTTCGTTCATGCGTGACTACTGTGTTGTTGCGTTGCTCGCAACGTGACTGAAGCGAGATGCGTCTAGAAATGTAATGGCGGCGACATTCCACCGACCGCGTAGCGCAGAGCAGTCCATAATAAGAACTGCAGATGACGGTGCGCCTGGGCGTGAGGCTGTGAACGCCAGCGGGCCACCGCTTGCATTCCTCGCGAGCAGACGGACAGCTGGCAGTGACTCGGTGACTTGGCTCTTTTGCTCCAGTTCCTGAGAAGGGCCCAGCATTACACAACTGTACGTAGGATAGTAGTAACCAGTAAATAATTTGCGAGAGGTAAGAACTGTAATAAAGCTGGCGAATATTACAAGGAAATTAATTTCTTTTTCGTTTTCACATAAAGTACATACACATTCACACTCCGCAAACCACTGTGCGTACATGTAGCAAGGTACTTACCATTGTAGCGTGTATTGAAACGTCCCCTTAGAAAAATTTATGAATTACTGTGCTTAAACTGACACACAATATTTTTTGGCGCAACGCAATCTGACTTTCAAAAATCCCTAGAAAAGAATGGCCCTGACTAACATTAACCTATACCTTTCACAAATCACTTACCTCAGAAAAATCTTCGTTACTCGAACTACTGCAATACAGCGAGCGCCACTACTGCCAGCTAAATAAAAGATTCAAACTACTGAAGGCACTAACTACTGATACGCATAGTTGGCAAATGAAAGATTTTAATAGAGAACAAACAATGTATTTACCTTAATAGTCATAATATATGTAGCAGTTCATGACATCCATTCTTACAAATGTACTGTTTCTGATGGACACACCTCCAGATTATCCACTCTCAAAAATCCGCCATCTCACTTCCCCACATCCACCACTGCTGGCGGCTCGCCTCCAACTGCGCAACGCTACGCGCTGTTAACATCCAGCTGCCCAACACTACAATGGCAGACAACAATGCAAACTAGCCACAGACTGCACACAGCACAGCCAGTGATTTTCATACAGAGCGCTATGTGGCGTTACCAATAAGAAAACCTAAATAGCCTACTTACAGTATTAACGTTCATTTCTGTTACATCCACATACGGAGTGCGGGAAGAATTGTTGTTTGATTTCTTTTTTCCTGACAGCAGTTAGTCTAACCTTTTCTCGTTGTGTCTACTGGAGCTACTAGATTTCTCACTTAACGCTGGTTATTGGAATTTTTGTCCAAGGTTTCATGGGATAGCTGGTGTCTGTCAAAGAGGAGCTTCAGCATTTCCGTGACACTCTTCCGTGTGTCAAGTAGAAGTGATTCGTGCTGCCCTTCTTTTTATACGTACAATCCCCTATAAGTCGTATTTGGTATGGGTCGCACTCACTTTGATAATATTCTAAGATGGTACTCACGAATGTTTTATGAGTAGTCTCCTTTGTTGACTGCATTTTCCCAGCATCCTGAGGATGAATCGAATTCTAACAGCTGATTTATCTACAACTGTACCTATGGGAAATTTTTGAAATTTGTGGTAAGGTCTTATGGGACCAAACTGCTGAGGTCCTCGGACCCTAAGCCTACACACTACTTAAACCTAACTAACCGAAGGACGCCACACACATCCATGCCCGAGGCAGGATTCGAACCTACGACCGTATCGGTCGCGCGGTTCCAGACTGTAGCGCCTAGAACCGCTCGGCCACTCCGGCTGGCCTGAATTGCATATCTTAAGAGATATGAGCATTTGTTCAGTAGAAGATACGTGTTTCACTGTACTCGTAACTCTTAAGGTATGCATTTTAGAGCGCATGTTTACCGGACATTTTTTTCTTCTTTTGGTCCACACTACCCCCTTCCAAAATATGGAAAGCAAAGAACTTGAGTAGAGGAGCTGTGGTTCGCAGTATCATGAACAAGCGTTAATGGATCTTAAGATACGCATTTTAGAGTCCATGTTTACTGAACTTTTTTCCTTGTTTTGGTGTAAAGAACCTATCACCAAATTTTTAAACGTTATTCTGAAATACCCTGTATAAATTCCGTTTGACGCTCACCTAAATGAACCTCATCCAGTTTCTTTCGTTTCTTTCTGTCTTAAGCGTTCTGGAAATTGAAAAGCTCATTCACAGCTTTCACTGACAAAGCAAAACCAGCAATTATACTGTAATCATTACAAGAAGATTATACTTTTCATTCCTTAGTTTCTTACAGACTATATGACAGTTTTGCTTAAGAATGACGTATTTGTGACAATGTCAGAGTGTTGTATTCCTCGTTGTGCAGTCTGATCACAAATGCTACTTCTTTCACCTTGACAGGAGCTGGGATCGAACTTGTACCGCACTCTTTCCCTCGTTTGTTTTCCTCCGCGGCTCGATACTCCGCTTTTGTGGTCACTACACAGATTGCTTTCTTAATTTGAAACTTTGTTACTCACAGCTTATGAAATTTCTGTGTGGATGTTCATATTTTGTAAACAGTGCTGTGTTATTTTTTCATTTGTGTTCTTCTGCATTAGAGGTAGTGGCAATGAAAGCATACTTACGGAAAATTTCTCTTCACTCAATAATGTCTAAAAGAAAAAAAGTGTTATTTACTCAAAATATTTATTGTATTGCATCTGATGGTGCTAAAAAAAGTGAATCGCTTCCGGTAATGAACTTATCGTTCACAGTACGCGTAAGATAGAAAAACGAAAATAAGTACGACAGCTATTGAAAAGGGGCCTCTCAAACAATCACCCTGCTTCATTTTTCAATTGGCGCATCTGGATATTATCTGCAACTACACTGTAGACCGTCCGCAGCTCGTGGTCGCGCGGTAGCGTTCTCGCTTCCCACGCCCGGGTTCCCGGGTTCGATTCCCGGCGGGGTCAGGGATTTTCTCTCCCTCGTGATGACTGGGTGTTGTGTGATGTCCTTAGGTTAGTTAGGTTTAAGTAGTTCTAAGTTCTAGGGGACTGATGACCATAGATGTTAAGTCCCATAGTGCTCAGAGCCATTTTTTTACACTGTAGACCCAAATCCTCGTTACACAAATGGGAATTAAACTCATTGGCGTATACGTTAGGGATTTCAGCTCCCCAGTCAACGCAGCACCATTTTCTGGAGCGGGACAGAGTTATCCTACTAAATTCACTGATATTTTCGTGTCATTACCATTTCATAATCTGAATGATTCTCATTCAGGGTGTAACATTGGGTTATCAGCCTACGATTTTGATCCCAGGAAGGTCATTCAATGAAGAACTTAGAGCTGATCTCATATTTTACATTGCAAATTATCTGTGTCGTCAATCACTGTGGCAATGAGGGTGGAGTGTAGGCAGCGCTGACTTGCTAGCTAAGAGGCAACCTGGTCACCTGGTGAAGCGGATCTGCCACATCTGTAGAAATCTAATGATTTGAGAAACACATGTCAGAAATTCAGGCTCAAGTGCATTTTCGTCCGGAATGGAATTATCTCCATGATCATCCGAAAAGCAGTGAATAAGTTAACTTTTTAGAGCGTAAGATCGGAAGTATTGCGACGATGGATGACATAATGAATAGGTTTTTTTTTTTTCCTTAAATGCACCTGTGTTGCTTGCAAAAACATTCCAGTGGCGATGAACACACTTCTGGGAGGCTGACAGTGGTACATAAAATCCTCTTTTGACTCACCAGGCCGGCCGCGGTGGTCTCGCGGTTAAGGCGCTCAGTCCGGAACCGCACGACTGCTACGGTCGCAGGTTCGAATCCTGCCTCGGGCATGGATGTGTGTGATGTCCTTAGGTTAGTTAGGTTTAAGTAGTTCTACGTTCTAGGGGACTGATGACCACAGGAGTTAAGTCCCATAGTGCTCAGAGCCATTTTTTGACTCACCAGGTGCAAAATACCTTCCCTTGTTTTCACGCACTACGCATTTCTTGCGGCGTTTCGTATCTCATCAGTAATAACGATATTGGTTAGGAATAGTGATGGTGCATTGTGAGCGACTTATGAGGTTCGAGAAACAATGCAGATCTGTCACTCGTTTCATTTTTGTTGCTTTGAATTAGAGCAATTTAAATCCTGAAGGTGGCAGGGGTAAAATACAGGGAGCGAAAGGCTATTTACAATTTGTACAGAAACCAGATGGCAGTTATAAGAGTCGAGGGGCATGAAAAGGAAGCAGCACTTGGGAAGGGAGTGAGACAGGGTTGTTGCCTCTCCCTGATGTTATTCAATCTGTATATTGAGCAAGCAGTAAAGGAAACAAAAGAAAGGTTCGGAGTAGGAATTAAAATCCATGGAGAAGAAATAAAAACTTTGAGGTTCGCCGATGACATTGTAATTCTGTCAGAGACAGTTGGAAGAGCAGTTGAACGGCATGGACAGTGTCTTGAAAGGAGGGTATAAGATGAACATCAACAAAAGCAAAACGAGGATAATGGAATGTAGTGGAATCAACTCGGGTGATGCTGCAGGAATTAGATTGGGAAATGATACACTTAAAGTAGTAAAGGAGTTTTGCTATTTGGGCAGAAAAATAACTGATGATGGTCGAAGTAGAGAGGATATAAAATGAAGACTGGCAATGGCAAGGAAAGCGTTTCTGAAGAAGAGAAATTTGTTAACATCGAGTATTGATTTAAGTGTCAGGAAGTCGTTTCTGAAAATATTTGTATGGAGTGTAGCAATGTATGGAAGTGAAACTAGGACGATAAATGGTTTAGACAAGAAGAGAATAAAAGCTTTTGAAATGTGGTGCTACAGAAGAATGCTGAAGATTAGATGGGTAGATCACATAACTAATGAAGAGGTATTGAATAGAATTGGGGAGAAGAGGAGTCTGTGGCACAACTTGACTAGAAGAAGGGATCGGTTGGTAGGACATGTTCTGAGGTATCAAGGGATCACCAATTTAGTACTGGAGGGCAGCGTGGAGGGTAAAAATCGTAGAGGGAGACCAAGTGATGAATACACTAAGCAGATTCAGAAGGATGTAGGCAGCAGTAGGTACCGGCAGGTGAAGAGGCTTGCACAGGATAGAGCGGCATGGAGAGCTGCATCAAACCAGTCTCAGGACTGAAGACCACAGCAACAACAACAGTATCTCAGTAGGCAGTTCACTTGAAGAGAAATGGATATCTCTAGAAAGGCCAACCACGGAAGTTAAACAAACGCGCTAAGGTACAAGGAAGGTAGTTTCGAGAAAACTTTGGTTAACAGAAGAAATTCATCGACGAAAGCAGGGAATACAGATATGTCCAGGAAAAGAGAGCAATACAGCACTATAAATCCCTTAGGTACGAAATAAATAGTAAGTACAGTACAGCCAAGGCGAAATGGCTGCAGGAAAGGTGAGGAGAAATCGAAAAATAAATTATCGTCGGGAGAGCACGCAGCCTGTAGAAAAGTCGAAACAACCTTCACGGGCATCAACTGTCACAGTCCAATTGGAATTTCACGGTCGAATCCAGACGAGAAAACGGGTAGGTGGAAACGGTACATTCAAGTCTTCTGCGAGGGGGAGAACTTGTCCGATGCCGTGATAGAAAAAGAAATGGAAGTCGATATAGGAGACATGGGGGATCCAGTATTGTAGCCAAACTTTGACCGAGATTTGGAAGATCCATTTGTCATCTGTAGCCGAAGTAATTTACTTTACGGCGCTTACACCCTCATCTAGTGGGAAAATTTTCGTTAGTGTTTTTTATTTCCGTTACGTTTCCCCCATCTTTGATAATATTCCTTTTAAATTTTACGTCATTCTGTGCAGCGGTTCTTGCTTTACAGTATTTTGAAACTGAAACTTTAATAACTATCACCCGTACATAACTGGAATCAGGTCTGTGTGAGACGAACCTAGGTTACTTTGTGATGGAATTTTCTACGTCTACATCTACATCGATACTCCGCAAGCCACCGCAAGGTGCGTGGCGGAGGGCACCCTTGTACCACTGTTTGTCACTTCCCCTCCTGTTCCACTCGCAAATAGAGCGAGGGAAAAATGACTGTCTATACGCCTCCGTATGAGCCGTAATTGCTCGTATCTTATCCTCGTGGTCCTTACACGCGATGCATGTTCGTGGCAGCAGAATCGTTCGGCAGTCAGCTTCAGATGCTGGTTCTCCAAATTTTCTCAGCAGTGTTTCTCGAAAAGGACGCCGTCTTCCCTCCAGGCATTCCGGAACATGTCGGTAACACTTAAGTTTTGTTCGAACCTACCGGTAACAAATATAGCAGCCCCCCTCTGAATTGCTTCGATGTCTTCCTTCAGTCCGGCCTGGTACGGATCCCAAACGCTCGAGCAGTACTCAAGAATAGGTCGCACCAGCGTCCTATATGTGGTCTCCTCTACAGGTGAACCATTCTTTCCTAAAATTCTCCCAATAAATCGAGGTCGACGATTTGTCTTCCCTACCACAGTTTTCTCATGCTCGGTCCATCTCGTATCGCTTTTCAACGTTCCGCCCAGATATTTAAACGACTTCACTGTGTCAAGCTGGACACTAGTGGTACTGTATCCGAACATTACAGGTTTCATCTTCCTCCTCATCCGCATTAACTGCCGGCCGGTGTGGCCGTGCGGTTCTGGGCGCTTCAGTCTGGAACCGCATGACCGCTACGGTCGGAGGTTCGAATCCTGCCTCAGGCATGGATGTGTGTGACATCCTTAGGTTAGTTAGGTTTAAGTAGTTCTAAGTTCTAGGGGACTGATGACCACAGATGTTGAGTGCCATAGTGCTCACAGCCATTTGAACCGCATTAACTTACATTTTTCCACATTTAGGGCTAGCTGCCATTCATCACACCAACTGGAAATTTTGTTTAAATCGTCTTGTATTTTCCTCAGTCACCCAACTTCGACACCTTAACCGTACATCACGGCATGATTAGCAAACAATTAGAGATTTCTGCCCACGCTGCCTGCCAGGTCATTTATGTACAGGGTGGCGCAGGAGAACGGGAAATTTTGAACGTTACAGTTGGCAGCACTGTAGCGCCGGCAGATGTTCGAAACTTTGCACAATTGATGTGAACGCATTGCCATTTAGTAATCATGGAGAATTGGACTGGTGCGGAACGTGCAGTAGCTGTGAGAGCGTTTTACAAAAGTGGTGATAGTGCGACTGCCGCGCAGAGAACATTTCGACAGCATTACCAGCTTGGACACCATGGACGTGTCCCATCTGCGCATGCGATTACAACGTGGGTGCGTAATTTTGAAGAAACAGGATCTGCTTTGAAAAAGAAACCTCCAGGTGGCATTCCAACGGTACGTACCCCAGAGAACATTGCAGCTGCTAGAGCTGCAATCGAGGGAAGTCCTCGCCGCTCCGTTCGACAGCATGCATCTTCGCTAGGGATTAAGCGACGAAGCTCACAAAGAATACTGCACGAATTAGACTTCCATCCCTATAAGTTGCAGATTGTGCAACACTTACATGAACGAGACCCAGCGTCACGTATGGAGTTTAGTAGCCAGATATTGGCTAAAATCAACGAGGACGGGAATTTCCTTGGTAACTTACGGATATCAGACGAAGCCCATTTCCACCTGAACGGATTCGTGAACAAACAGAATTTTCGTTAATGGGCACAGGACAATCCTTGTGAGTTTCACCAGCGACCACTACATAGCGCCAAGGTCCAACATGGTGTGCTGTATCATGTCATGGTGTTATCGGCCCTTATTTTTTTGAACGTGAGAATGGTAGTGCAGTGACAGTAACATCCGCTCGATATGTTGAAATGCTTCAAAAATTCTTTACACCGAGGCTGTACGAGCTTAATCTTAACGTCGAAACATGTAGTTTCAGCAGGACGGAGCCACGTCACACACTACTCGACAATCGATGGCAACAGTTCGTCAGTTGTTTGGAAGACGCATTATTTCACGTAACGGTGACATTGCATGGCCTGCGAGATCCCCTGATCTTAGTGTGTGCGACTTCTTCCTGTGGGGATATCTTAAAGGCAAGGTGTACCGTACACGTCCTGCAACAATCCATGAACTGAAGGAGAACATTGGAAACGAAATCACTGCCATTTTCCAAGATTTGCCACACCGCGCATTCCAGAGTTTTCATAACAGGCTGTTAGAGTGTGAACGCCGAATGGGAGCACATCTTTCCGATGTCATCTTTAAAAAGTAAAGAGACACTTTTGGACAGTTTGATTGTAAAGACATACTGAATAATGGCATACTGAATACATTCACTTTCGTTAATAAATTACTAGTTTTATGAATTTATTCATGGAAATGACGTTATTTCGAAATTTCCCGTTTCCCTGCGCTACCCTGTATTAACAGTTACCCTTCAGCCCACAGCAAGACGACTCCCAACTCACAGTATAAGACCTACGGTCAGCTTGTGCCAGATGCATGGAAGGGAAGAAAGAAAAACGAGGCAACCGAGAGGAACCGGCTCTCCACTGTTGACTTCCGCGACCCTGCGTGACAGTCTGCACGGAGCGCGGTGTCTGCAGATTGCGATCACATGTGCACAGCGAGCGAGAGCTCTTGGGGCGGGCGACTACGGCCGGGCAAACGTGCGTGCGCGTCATAAATTCACCATAACGTCGTAAATCGCGGGTTTATGCTACCCCCATATACGGGAGCCCCTCTCAGGTGTAACGGCACTCCTTACGTTACTCTTTCGACGTGCGCGGACGATTGGCAGAGACACGAGAGAAACGCATTGCTTCCTGTATGTGAAGCTTTTATGCGCCGTAACTTTCTAACGGCGCTTTCTCAACGGGCACCGTAAGTACAACTGTTTAAGTACGTGTAGTGCAATGCGGGATAGATTTCAATTCCATTTTCTAGTCTCTCCTTCTGGTTTCGCTTTCTAATAGCTTCTAGCTTTCTAAGGTTCTTAGTTACGACATTGGCTTCCCTATACGAAAGCGTCTCTGTCTGAAGTGCATTTACTTTTGGACACCGCAGATTGCTTTAAAGTGCCAGGTAGAGGGTGCTTTTTACTCCACCGTGTGCTGCGGGCTGTTCTCGGTCTATTATCCGCCTCTGTAGGAGAGGTCACTAACGCACGTCTGGGCGGCGGTGCCCGACTGGGAGGTAAGACTGTTCCAATCGTGGTGGTTGAAGAAATTTTCAGTGATTGTATTTGGCCGACGAGGTGAAGAGAAACAGTAGCGTAAAGTCCCTGATTAGCAAACTTTGTATCAGTGTCCTTCATTAAATTTCGCTGTATCTTGTAGAGTGAGGTCACGTGATACTGTTATGTTGATCCGTCCATCGAATGGTGACGTTGAACTCTGGAGGAATACACCGTGTAATGGACTCGGGTTCATCCTCTCCCTTCTCTGATCATCATACTATACACACATGACACCATGTACAACATACCCGTCGCAGGTAACTCACACTTAAGACACTGCGATCAAAAGGTCCAGACATCGGGAACATTCAGCCGACGTGCCATACCACTCTTCGTTCTTATTTTTCTCCTGTTTTGTAAAATAATTTAACAGTGTTGTAAATCTCTAAGTGCCGGCCGCGATGGTCTCGCGGTTCTAGGCGCGCAGTCCGGAACCGTGCGACTGCTACGGTCGCAGGTTGGAATCCTGCCTCGGGCATGGATGTGTGTGATGTCCTTAGGTTAGTTAGGTTTAAGTAGTTCTAAGTTCTAGGGGACCGATGACCACAGCTGTTAAGTCTCATAGTGCTCAGAGCCATTTGAACCATTTTTTTTTTAAATCTCTAAGTGCTACTTTTCCCCTCTAAAATGCCGTCTCTGTTTTAATATACCGGCTTGAACATACTTGAACAGTAACATAGGCCTCCTCTGAATGATGCGGCATATGATATGCTACCTCTCTGTAGCTCTCTGATTGTCATGTACACTGTTACTTTTTCTAGTTTAAATGTTATGCCAGAAGCAACTTAGAACAACTGCTTTATTGTCTAAACCTAATTCTACTTTTCTCAATATGAATGTACTCAACTACCACGTAATTTGTTTTATACAAATGCATAGTTCATATCGTCTGAATTATTTATTCCCCTATCGTCCCCTTATTTTTTGTATGATCATGTTTCAGTGTCGTACTTTCTCGTTCAATCGACAGTTGGACCATGGCATGATAATTTAGTACCTATATTCATTTATGTTAGCTCTACTTAGTTCAAAATCCCGTAGTCTCTTTGGCAGTGTATGTGGTTGGTTGGTTGATTTGGGGAAGGGTGGCAAACAGCGAGGAGAACGTGTTGCAGCTGACTGAAGATTATTACGCAACATAATTTATTTATTTATTTATTTATTTATTGGAGGTTAGTAAATCCGAGTATAAAAATCGCAACAAGATAAAGCTCGGAACGAAGAGCTGGCCAAAAATTATGAAGTATCAGTGAGTTGTCCGCCCCTGGTAGCTGAGTGGTCAGCGCGACGGAATGTCATACCTAACGGCCCGGGTTCGATTCCCGGCTGGTTCGGAGATTTTCTCCGCTCAGGGACTGGGTATTTCTTCGTCCTTATAATTATCATTTCATCCCCATCCACACGCAATTCACTGAAGTGGCGTCAACTCGAAAGACTTGCACCAGGGGAACGATGTACCCGACGTGAGGCCCAAGCCACACGGCATTTACATTTAGTGAGTTGTGTTGAAAACCGCTGTTCATCGAGAGCATAAAACGTTAATCAGGCCAAGAAGAGTGCGGCATCTCCTGTAAACAAGACAGAGGAGTACTTCTCGCAGTTCGCCGCCTGATGCGATGGATGACGCTGCAAGCAACGCTTGATAGAGAGCGCAAGCAAAATCTATGGACGTAGAGCGCCCCACCTCTGTACACGCCATCATGACGTAATGCAGTCAGTCGGATGCCGTCCTGTGCGTATAACAGACGGGACCTTGGCACTTCACGACAGTCAGATTCAGTTCCTGGTGACAATGGTGGAGAGTACCATTGAAAGCTTGGAATTTTATCAGAATCTGACGCATCAAGTGAACCGAGAACTTTTTAGTGCAAGGACTCTGTCGCGAAAAAATTCGTAGCCATATCTTGTAAGCAATGTTTAGTTCACGTACGAACACTTATTTTTCCTGCAAACTTCAGAATCGTGAAGCAGCAGAAACACTAACTGTAATCAGGAAAGCAACAGTAAATCAGGAAGCATTGAAGACTTTACAAATATATTTTTATTTAGTTTTTATACGTATATATAGCGCACAATTCAATGTTATTAAAAGATAGTAATTAAAATTATTAATAATAATAACTTATGACTACAAAATATTACTTAAAGGGTTTGTATAAATGTTTTCAAAATGACTGATTGTTTTATATGTTTCAGCTATCTAGACTCCTAATTTTATAAGCATCAAATTACCATGCAACCTCTCCCTCAGGACTAAGGAAATAATCTCTGAATTCATTCCGAATTTCACGCAAATTTGTTGTTGGCTTTCTGGGTAGTTTTTGGAGAGTGACGAAAGTACTATTCCCTCACTTGCATCTGAAGGAAAACTTGAAAACTCCGATCATAGTGTCTCTGAAAATATTCGTATCCTATCCACCTAAACACTCTGACTGACTTCCAGTATTCTTAAAGAGTTTGAAATTCTTCATTTCACTTGATTCATTAATAATTAATTATATATTTTAGTGCCATAAATAAATATCAGTTTACTTTTCTATGTTTTCATGCACCATTTATTGTTATTGCGTAGTTATAAATGCTTATCAGTACTTAGTTTACGATTATTTGTACATACATTTATGAATGCCTTCAGAAATTGTGTATGGCTTCACACACGTAGCGCGCAATCTGTAAGGTGAATGGTTCTCCACTTGTCTGATAACGTAACGTCAGTGTCAGAGAAGGTGGATGCTTTCGCTAAATCGAATTTCTTTTCTATATATTTTTCCGCGTAACACCTGAAGTAGTTCTTCAGAGTCTCTTGGAATCAAACGCGTGAAGTTTCGGAAACCTATGCTGTCTTCTACTTTCAAAGTCGAAAGTAAATAACAGTCGGAACGAGGCCCCTCTGCAAACAGTTAACATTTCCACCAATGCCTCCTCTTTCGGTTTTTCCACCATTCACTAATATCACCGTACAACCCGAAATTCCAACAGGGTCAGCCATATTTAGCAAATATCGAGGAACAAGGCACTCAACTCTGCACATACGACGAAGTCTCCTGACAGTGTGTGTACATTGTCTAGTTAGATGTCTATAGACAGACCCATCTTGAAATCGAACGATTGTCGATGGACATCTTGATCAACAGCAACTTAGTTTCTTCACAAATCCAGGAGGAAAATTTGGGATAGCCATCAACAAGTCCACATATAATTCACCACAGTTTTTCTTGTGAGAATGTTCATCAAAAACTGAAGCCATCTGATTTTCACAATCCCTTATAATAAACAAACATTTTCACTGCAAATAACCAAGCTTCCAAATTTCATAACTTTTGAAATGGCAATAAAAACTGTCGAATCTTTGTGGCAGTTTCCTCTTCATCGTCAGTGAGGTGGCTTATTTGGAATGTCAATCAGTGTGGGTGCTGTATTCCACACGAGTTTGTTATTGTCTGCGTTCATGAACTGGTTTTGTTCGAAATGTAGCGAACAAAACCCAATATTATTATACAAGTAAACTGGGTCTTACTTCATAAGGTCTTCTCGTCTGCTATTAACTAGCCATTTTATGCTCCTAAAACGAAACATTCATTATTTATACACATATAGTTTGCAAGTGAATCCTGACGATACAGTATAGTAACATCATGGTATATACCTATCAGGATCATTAGGAAACCTAAAAAAAAAAAGATAGCTGTGGTGTCTTCTTTCTGTTGTTGCTGCAATTTATTGCGCTATAAACGCTCCCGATGGTAAAAACCATTGTATAAATCAAAATAAACAATCACTATTTGCTTTCACGATCGCGCCAAACTCACAGTTTAACCTACCGGCCGCTTGGGGCGCTGCTGGCTCTGTAGGCAACAAAATCGAGGCGAAGTGTCGCGACTGTTATGTTAGACTGTGGTATAACGCTAAGGGGAGTAGCAGGTACCTGGCGCCGTTCGCAGGCAGCGTGGCGACGCAAACCGCAAACACAGGCGTTCTTTTGTCAGCCCCCCTCATCGACCGCTGAGGTGCGTCGTCAGAGGCTCCTCGCGCAACTGACGCGAACCATCCCTTCAACCCCCCTTCCCGCCGCCCCCCCACCCAGCTCCGCCACCGCTTCTGCCCCAGCTCCACTTGCATACTAGAGCACGCGCCCTCAATGGAACACTTGTTGCGAGGCTTCCTTCCGCGTCTCTCTGAAAGGGACGTCCCAGATGAGTAAGGATTCTGTGTTTGCTGCCTGTCCTCTCCTGGAAAGCAAAAATGATAGCCAGACGCTGAGTAACAAAGCTCTCACGTGTCTCCAAAACAGCGATTTGTCGATTGAAGTACAAAGGCGTGTTATGCATGTGGCACGTTTAGCACATGCTACGGGTCCCACAGTCTCACTGGTCTATTTTCCAGGATGAAATTAAACATTAGCGGCTGTGAACTAAAAAAAAAAGTAAAACTGTGTGGGATTTTGTGCACATGGACGTGCAGGACTGGAAATAATAGATCTTTGAAGTTAAAATGGTCGCATTTTTCAACGTTTGAAGAGCACATTGGTCGTAATTCCTCTTCATTTAACTGCGTTCTACATATTACAAATTTGCACCCCAGTGCTATCAACAGCGATTTTCTGCTGTACTTTGTTAACAGAGCTCACGTAAAAATAATTTGGTGATATACCCTCGCACCGAACGCCGTAGACTGCGAAGCTAAACAGTCGTACAATCGGAATTTGATTGAATGAAGTTTAGTGATAGTGCAATTCATTTAGCGCTTCTTTACTTTTTAGGTCTTATCTTTTAGTTCTTTTTTGCTAGTAATTCCCCCCCCCCCCCCCCCCCTTAAAAAAAAAGCTATCTTGCAACACGCTGACCACTCATATACGATGACTGACGCCAGTGACCCTTTATCATAGGTTAGTCGCATGTATTTCAAAGCGCATCTGTAGGGTTTGCTTGCTCGCTTTAGTGTTGAACCCATTCACATACTACACTACTGGCCATTACAATTGCTACACTACGAAAATGACGTGCTACAGACGCGAAATTTAACCGACAGGAAGAAGATGCTGTGATATGTAAATGATTAGCTTTTCAGAGAACTCACACAAAGTTGGCGCCGGTAGCGACACCTATAACGTGCTGACATGAGGAACGTTTCCATCCGATTTCTCATACACAAACAGCAGTTGACCGGTGTTGCCTGGTGAAACGTTGTTGTAATGTCTCGTGTAAGGAGGAGAAATGCGTACCATCACGTTTCCGACTTTGATAAAGGTCGGATTGTAACCTATTGCGATTGCGGTTTATCGTATCGCGACATTGCTGCTCGCGTTGGTCGAGATCCAATGACTGTTAGCAGAATATGGAATCGGTGGGTTCAGGAGGGTAATACGGAACGCCGTGCTGGATCCCAACGGTCTCGTATCACTAGCAGTCAAGATGACCGGAATATTATCCCCATGCCTGTAACGCATCGTGCAGTCACGTCTCGATCCCTGAGTCAACAGATGGGGACATTTGCAAGACAACAGCAATTGGCTTGAACAGTTCGACGACGTTTGCAGCAGCATGGACTATCAGGTCGGAGACCATAGCTTCGGTTACCCTTGATGCCGCATCACAGACAGGAGCGCTTGCGATGGTGTACCCAACAACGAACCTGGGTGCACGAATGGCAAAACGTCATTTTTTCGGATGAATGCAGGTTCTGTTTACAGCATCATGATGGTCGCATCCGTGTTTGGCGACATCGCGGTGAACGCGCACTGGAAGCGTGTATTCGTCATCGCCATACTGGCGTATCACCCGGCGTCATGATATGGGGTGCCATTGGTTACACGTCTCCGTCACCTATCGTTCGCATTGACGGCACTTTGAGCAGTGGACGTTACATTTAAGATGTGTTACGACCCGTGGCTCTACCCTTCATTCGATCCCTGCGAAACCCTACATTTCAACAGGATAATGCACGACCGCATGTTGCAGGTCCTGTACGGGCCGTTCTGGATACAGAAAATATTCGACTGCTGCCCTGGCCAGCACATTCTCCAGACCTCTCACCAATTGAAAACGTCTGGTCAATGGTGGGCGAGGAACTGGCTCGTCACAATACGCCAGTCACTACTCTTGATGAACTGTGGTATTGTGTTGAAGCTGCATGGGCAGCTGTACCTGTACACGCCATCCAAGCTCTGTTTGACTCAATGCCCAGGCGTATCAAGGGCTTTATTACTGCCAGAGGTAGTTTCTGGGTACTGATTTCTCAGGATCTATGCACCCAAATTGCGTGAAAATGTAATCACATGTCAATTCTAGTATAATATATTTGTCCAATGAATACCCGTTTATCATCTGCATTTTTTCTTGGTGTAGCAATTTTAAAGGCCAGTAGTGTAGTAATATTATTTGTTGTGCCTGTGTTCTGCAGTGTACTATGAAATGTCCTTCAAACGTGCATGCATGTCCGAAGGACATTATACAGTATAACACAGATTCGACAAATGCTATTTCGTGCCTCGTTTGACAACGATAACGATATTGAAAGTTTCTCCCTGTGCGGGAATCGCCGCAACTGTAAGAGTGCTGGACGTTCACACTGTGACATATGGAGGTTTGGGTCGCTTCTGGTGGCGTGCTAGGATAGCCGTAGTCTGGCACAAATTTTGTACTATCAGTAGTCCATTGTGCAGCTGAAATCTAATCAGATTCTCAGTTGTGAATACGTTTAATCCTTTCAGATAAACCACTGTGGTCGTTGTCTCTCATCGAATTACGCAATATTAAGTTCCCAACTTCCTCCACTGCCTGCAAGTATACTATCGGACCAAAAGGAGCCGGGAACCTCTTTTTGCTCTTACTATGGGTTTTGTTCACCCTTCGCCTTTATGATGGCTTGAACTCTGATAGGTACAGTTTCAGTGAGATGTCTGTAGCCCATTCTTCCACTAGAACTGAAACTAGAGAGGGTGATGAAGTTGGAACTGGAGTTTGGAGCGAAGTCGACATCTAACTCATCCCAAAGATGCTCCTTGAGGTTCAGGTCGGAACTCTATGCAGGCCAACTCGTTTCAGGAATGTTATTGTCCACTGCCTCACATGTTCTACTTTATGGCAGGGTGCATTGCTGTCCTGATACAATCTTCGTCTTCAAACTATTCCTCTACTGCTCGCAGTAAACAGTGAGTTGTGAAATGAGTTCGTGTCCTTCCCACATTTAGAGTTTTCTTACGAGCAATAAGGGTACTACACCCTAATCACAACGAACAATCCCATATCGTAACACTGTCTCCTCCTCACCTCAGTGATGGTACTTACATTGATGGAAGGTAACGTTCTCCAAGGATTCGCCAAGCCCAAACCCATCGGACTCCCACGTGATATAGCGTCATTCATCACACCAACAACTCGTTTCCAGCCGCCCTCTCTCCAGTGGCGTCTCTCTTTACACCACAAGTGTCGCCTAGCACTTGCGACAGTAGCGTATGGCTTATGACGAGCTGCTTGTCATTGTATGGTATTCCTTTCAACGCCCTACGCACAGCCATTGTGCTAGCTGGTCTGCTGGCAGTACTGTGGAACACTTGAGTGATTCCTTCCACAGATTCCGTGCGATTTTTTTTTCACAAGAACCTATTGCAGTGCTCGACGTTCCCTGTCCGTCAGTAAAATCAAATGGCTCTAAGCACTATGGGACTTAACATATGTGGTCATCAGTCCCCTAGAACTTAGAACTATTTAAACCTAACTAACCTAAGGACATCACACATATCCATGCCCGAGCCAGGATTCGAACCTGAGACCGTCACAGCAGCGCGATTCCGGACTGAAGCGCCTAGAGCCGCTCGGCCACAGCGGACGGCTGTCCGTCAGTACATGAGGTGTGCCCGTTCTTCTTTTAGCTGTGGTTGCTCCTTCGCGTTTCCACTTCACCATCATTTCATCAAGAATGGACTTGGACAACTTTAAAAGGGTTTAAATATCACTGCTGAATTGGTTACACAAATGATATCCAATGACTAGTCCACGTGGGAAGTCGCTGAGGTCCTCTGACTGATTCATTCTGCTGTTACTGTTCCTCTACTTACAACTCAGTAATCCCTGCCTGCTTTCATTCTGGCGGGCGTGCCTCTCGTGACGTCTTGTGGTTGATCCCCAGTCATAGGGGTGGGTGGATACTTAAGATCTTACACCGCAGGTCGTTACGGTTCATTCTGAGGCACAGTTCTATGTTGTGTCTCACGAATTTTTGTTCTATACACTATTTTAAATTTACAGGTTTACAATCCGGATAATTTTCATTTTTAAAATGAGCTATAATTATTTTTGACTCAGTTTGTACGAGTCTGTCCCTGAAATGGTTGGTAACTCTCAGCTGTTCTTGCTGATAATTCGGGCAATGGTGAAAACGAGGAACAGCAGTTATCTCATTTTTTCCACTCAATGAAAAAAAGAATTTGAATTCCCTGACACAAGGGCAATGTCGGTGCGTAAGAAGCCTCGACAAGTAATGGTGCTGAAATTTTAATTTAGTTATATAATTTTATTTAGAGAGAATAAGTACTGCCATGGCACATTTAAAAGAACTAGTATCCCTACAAGATGCTCGATGGTCAGCACTATATATTATTCTTAAGGCACCGTTTTGTGCAATGAAGATTCACTTTAAGAGTTACAAAAGAATACGCTTCCAAATGTCATGCTTATTTTCATTCAAAGTATGTTACCTTACGGACTGAGAGCCTGATTAATTAAAAGGCATGCTACTTGCAAGGTGAACTAAAATTTTACCTAGTGTTCCCTTCTCATTTTATGGCGGAAGGAGGGAAGATCCCATGGACACCGAGGTCATTAGCGATAGAGCACAATTCTGAATGTTTCAAGGATGGGAAAAGAAATCTGCAGTGCCCTTTCGATGTAGCCGTTGCGGCATTTGCCTGGAGCGGTTTAGAGAAATCACGGAAAAGCTAAATCTGGATGGCCGAACGCGGATTTGAACCGCCGTCCTCCCGAATACGCTCCCCAATGCCCCACTTACCCCCGTTTAATCAATACGGTTAGGAACATATTGCTGAATATGAGCCCCGCGCGACTTTAATCGTTCTTATTGCAGTATGCTTTTCTTCCAAACATATGTAGATCCTATTTACAGTTGTAAAATTTCCATATGTTTTCTGCTGTTGTAAATAGTTGTCCTTTACTGCACTGGGACAAAGAAGAATAAGCGCGCTACACGAATACACAGTAATATCCTTGACTCTGTGTTAAATGTATTCTGTGGTGCTCTTTGTCGCCATTCAGTTGTGCAGCCCTGGGGCAGTATTAGTTGAGGCATAGTAGCGAGCAGTTGAGTTTTCAGAGAATGAGATTTGATATTTTTTAACCTGAGAGAAATTATGTGGAAAACTTTATTATGGAGTTGAAAACTAGTTTGTAAATATATTGATTCGAACGATGTAGAAGACTTTTTGGAGGAATTTTTCGATTTTTCGAGGTAATCAGTTCGTGCGTAAGAACGAAATGTTTGTTTTTTAGAACTATTAATTGTTGGAAATCTTTGTCCCTCACTTAATTAATAGTATTTGTGATTGATGCTAATTTGATCTCTTACTTTTCATAATGTCACAATTAACAATTGGTTGATATGTCTTTAATTTCTGTCTTGAGAGAATTTCGTAACTGTTAAGGATTTCTGCGTTGTACAATCTTTTTCTTTTTTCACAATAATCAGAGTTTTATTTTTCAAGAATGAATTTCTTTAAAGTAAAACTCTCGTCCATCATTCTTAGTAAAGTTTTGAATATTTGGCGTGTATGCATTGCACCTTCCGCTCCACAAAGCCACAGATTGTTTGTGACAGGCAAAAAACAAATTTTGTAGCGAGTAGCTTATTTTTTTCTTTAACTGCTGGATCTGCTAATCTCTGTTTTCGAGAACGTCAATACACCAGGCACAACATATCATGCTGAGTATGAGGTAAGTTGCTTTTTATCAGGGCAGATCTCATTTTACATTCTTATGAAGAAACAGTACGAAGTCAGAATTAGAGGTCAGAACTATCACGTGCTTTGATAGGCAAGCGAATTATTTTAGAGTGATGAGTATAGGCAATCTCAAACAGCTATTTTTTTCTGAGTAGAACAGTATTTTATTTTTGTGGACATTTCAAATCAGAAACTGCGCTTCATGTCACGCAACTTTCATATGTACTTCAGTATTGAGTTTCAGTTAACTAATTATCATTGAGCACACAATTAGTTACTTTTGGCATTTAATTAGATTAGTTTTCGTTTTTACAAATTTAGTATTTAACTAAATTTGAAGTTTTGTTTCATGAAACTGTTCATATGCACAACACAGGGTCAACCAGCAGTCAGCATTACTCAACACTTGAATTTAATACCTAAAGCACATGCGACACGAGGAGAAAGTGTTTGAAAAAAGAATATTCAGTATTTCATTTGTAGATAAATCTTTGTAGAAAGCTTGCACAGTCGTACTTAACGAATCCCATAATTTAAACGGTCTGCAAGAGCAGTTACAGTAAACTGCGGTGTTTTCAGTGGGTGATGCACCCATAGCTTGAAGATACTGTGGCGCTGTCTTTCGTTACTAGGATACGATGGGAGGAATATCTGCCAACACCTACGAAACCTCTATAATTTTTTCTTGGAACTATAAAGAGACAGACCCATTTTTGTTTATTTAGTCACGCACTGAGGAATTCTTTTATGTTAATACAATTCTGCCTCATGTAACAACAGCGTAACACCTTATTCCTCATTCGTTCGTGTCTATTAATTTACCAAATACTCCCATACATCGTTCTGAATCAATGCAGGGCACACTCACAATGGAACAATACATACCAACACGCGAAAACATCAGAAATAATATAGTAAATACTAACACTGTAAATAGAAAACAAATGTCGCAGTACATGGTGTAGCATATAATTTGATTGTAGTGGGTGTCGGGCTGGAGATTCTGCAGACGTGATCTCACGTCAGTTTTGTAAAGAATTTATTAAACATTGATTATTCTTCTAGACACTAGAGAAATAATAACAAAGAGAACTTAATTTACATCCCAGTACAGTTCTTGAAGGCAGGGCTTAACAAGAGAGTAACAACACAAAACACCTTGAATACAATGAAAAAAAAAATTCAAAACGACTGCACCTCAGCAGACAGTATCAAACCAACAATGGTTTACGATAACAGTTTACAGTATTTGTACCCTGGCCACAGGCAGCAAAACCATAATACAAATAGCTTCTGCAATTAACCACAGTACAGCAAACTAGAAGAGAACTATCTGATTTAATTAAGGCTACTTACAGTAGCATTCAACTAAATATAGATCTGCGACCTCTCTCTTCATTAACTAAAGCAAAACAGCCGTTAGCCATCCGCACAATGTTCTGTACAATATGACAAAACGGATCTCCCTTACTGCGTAAGATAACAAAACAATGTTCGATACAGTGGCATCAATAAAATCAGTCACGCTTACAGCATAATAATAACAAGATCACCTTCAGTACAATGGCACATACATAACCAGTCACGCGCTCAACGTATAAATAACAAAATCAGTATAGCTCTCACTTTTAGAGAAAACATCCGCACACCCAGCGTGCCACCACACAACCATCATAACGCGCTCACTCTACCCTCGGGCCTCTCGTGTGTAAAATTACTGGTCATCCAATACACTCAATGCACAGCTTGTACTCTTATTCACTATACACTATGTTGCATTACTGTACAGACGAAAGTACTGCTATTAGTGACTAAAGCAGCCTCTCAGTACTCCTCTTATAATGTGTAAGTCCCCGTCTACATCTCCACTGGAATCACGATCCTCTCGCCTGGGAAAAACACCAACTACACCACTGGGTTGTTTGTGGTCACATAGCGACCACATCGTGTGCTGACCATTAGTGAGGTCCCGTAATAGCTCCTTGGACTACCAGCTTGAAGACTTCTCGTTTAGGCTCTCCACCAACTCCCTGCCCTAGTAGTTACGCGTTGAAGTGGATTTTGTGCAACTGTCAGCCTGAATTTGAAAACGTGTGTCGTGATTTCTTTAATCACCCACGTAAGTGGCGTTGTCATGTGTTTCCTTTTAAGTTACTGTCCTTTGGGGTTGTTGTACGTTGTGATAATAAAATTGTACGGTTGATAAGTTCTATAAGTACATTAATCGATTGTACTTTCGCGATTTATGTATCGCAGTACGTACCTGATTATGATTTGTGGTAATCGGAACTGGTAGCAATGTTAAGGATTTTCAGAGCTGCAGACGAGGGTGCTACGATATGATTTTCGAAAACTATGGTGTGTTGCGAACCCAATTACGCCACTTTCGCGATTTTATTTCAGTGCGCGCTGCATTTCGAGCCCTGGGGTCTCCTCTTCAGGTGGCTGGACTATCTACATTGATTCTTTTTTCAGATTTGGGTGAATTCCGGTGTGTTTCCCATGGTGGATTCATGGTTTCGAGGCACAGTATCAGTAAACATGTTTATGTACTGAAAGATTCCTTTACAAATTATTCTTTTCATTTGGTTTGATATTTCGTACTGGCTTGGTTGGTTGTAACTTTGCTGTTGTTTAGCTTTGGGTGACTTTGTGCATCTAACAACTGCGAGAGGAGCCAAATATATGTATCTGCGAGAATACAACATGAACTTCACACTGTTTTATAATCTTTCTAAAAATGTGCAAACTGATTAAATCCTAAACTATACAATTAATATCTTTAATTAAATGCGTTAATGATGTCCCTAATAAAGTTGTTCATAAAATGGTCCCTGTGAGTTGATAATTTTTGTATCAAACTGATCCTGAAATGAAAATATCTTACCTCATAATGTTATAGCTTGGAAACGCGGTGCTTGCTGCTTTCTCTGCGCTAGCTGCAAATTTCTAGGTACAGTAGCTGAGAGCTTAGTGCAATGCTCCAGACAGCAAGTAAGCTATTTTAGACACATCACTGAGTGAGATGCTCCTTTATCACGCTGGTTTTAAACTATCTAATATATTATTACTTGTACGAAATTCATGTTGCAACACTCATTAACATTGACAAAGTGCAACATTGATACCAAATTCTTACAAATAATTGATAAATATAAAAAATTCCTTACTAGAAATTACACAATCTTTAATGAAAAATCTTAATTTCCTTGATATAGATGTGTGATTCATAAATGAATCCTAACCACACGCTACTGCAGTGCCTATAAATAGAAATATTACCTTCAGTTCTCGTCATACTCTTTTCATTCTAATTAGCTAACCAATATTCAAACACATATCATTTTACTTAAAAAAGATGTACTTAACTTAACGTCTACATTGCCATGAGTCCTCTGCTCGGCGTCTTTCTCACTACTGCCCAGAAGCGACGACAAAACCAAGCACATCTACTAGCGACACACCTACTCTGACCAAAGACTGCGCGCGAATAATGAGTAATTCAAACTTGTTGCTTAGCGTCCGAGACATCCGTAGTAAGTACAAATTCCAGAAATGCAAATAAGAACTCCCAATAGACCTGTTTCAGTACACACATACACTTTTTGTTCTACACCACACAATAGACGAGGAAAGGAATACGTCGAGAACATTGTCTAGACAAAGGGACAGGTTTAAGTGCACCCAGGGCAAACAAAGTGCAGAATGTTTCAGGTGAGTCGCAAGCCGTTTGTGCAGCGTTCCGCGGGACCCAGCATGGGGAAGACGCGAGTGAACAACATACAAGGTGGTAAAGGAGGCCATAGAGGGCAAAAACTGGGCGTTGTGTGCAAGTGCTACTCTGAGATAAAGGTTCTAGAGAGGACTTCGAGGGAGTCACATAAAACCATGCAATGTAGATTTAAATTTTAAATTGTACGAGACAGTGATAGAATTTAGAAAGTTGTTTCATAACATGTATTCTAACAGCGTTGTCATGTTTACATACGAAAAAATAGCGGTTGATTTATATGGTAAGAAGATGGATGACAAAAAATCTTGTTTGGATTCGCTTTTATCTCAGCTAAACCAATCCCAATCCCCTCTTCCAGTTGACATGTCAGGAATATGTAAAGATAATACTGTGTAGCAATTGTAAGCGTGAAAAAAATCATAAAATTTTAAAATTAAGAAAATGGCACTGCGTAACAAGCAAAATTTCGTGTTTTTTAGCCCAAACAACCGTCGTAAATGCGAATTATCGCTGAAATTAGTTTGGAAGAAACAAATAAAATGTTTGAAGAAGATGGACTCACTAGTCGTCCACTTTTTTTTCCATTGCCGCCACGAATTCCTATTCTGTGCCATCCTCTCCATCTGAGTAGCACTTACAACCCATGTCCTCAATTATTTGCTGGATGTATTCCAATCTCTGTCTTCCTCTACAGCTTTCACGCTCTACAGCTCCCTCCAGTTCCATGGTAGTTATTCACTGATGTCTTAAGACATGTCTTATCATCCCATCCCTTCTTCTTTACGGTGCGGTAGCGTTCTCGCTTCCCACGCCCGGGTTCCCGGGTTCGATTCCCGGCGGGGTCAGGGATTTTCTCTGCCTCGTGATGGCTGGGTGTTGTGTGCTGTCCTTAGGTTAGTTAGGTTTAAGTAGTTCTAAGTTCTAGGGGACTGATGACCATAGATGATAAGTCCCATAGTGCTCAGAGCCAACCATTTCGTCTTTACGTAGTTTTCCACGTATTTCTTTCCTCGCAGATTCTGCGGAGAACTTCCTCAATCCTTACCTTATCAGCCCACCTAATTTCAACATTCTTCTGTAGTACCACATCTCAAGTGCTTCGATTCTTTACGATTCCAGTTTTCCCACAGTCCATGTTTGATGATCATACGATGCTGCGCTCCAGACGTACATTCTCAGAAATCTTTTGCCCAAATTAGAGCCTGTGTTGTATACTACAATCCGTTCATCATAAGAATAAACCTGATGTAAACATTGCACTATATATTCTTCCGCATTTGCTGGAACCTCATTGGACTTCCGTTTCACGTAGGACTGCAGCCAAGCTGTCTCGAGTACTGTCAAGTACGATAATAAGGGTACGTTTTCTGCTGTGCTTTACGCGCACATCGACTTAGCGATAATACGAGACAACAGTTTTACCGGCGCATTTAACTTGGACAGCACTGGCCGGTCAGCTGGTGCAGCTAGCCTACAGTCACGTGGCCAGCTGCAATTCACACGTAAAAACACACGAGCAGAGGAGCAATACAGTTTCGAACGTCATTTAATTTTTAAGCAGAATGAAATAATACACTTTAAATCTCCCACAATACACTCCTTAGACGACTAGAAGAAAACCGCAACATGTTATCGTACTATTGCAATTAAAAACAAGAATTATGAAAATTCCTGACTTAAGCACAGGGTAATTTTTCTGCATAAGCTGTGTGCAGCGTAAGAGAGTATTGAAGGATTTCACCCTATAGTTAAATACTGAAGCCACTGAAGGTATTACTTACAATCAGTCGTCTGGTCATCTCTTAGCTCCTTCCTTATCCGAATCCGAGAAATACATTTCAGTTCTGGAAGTGTTACCTGCTACGTTGATAACGAGCCTATCAATAACAGAATCCACGAAGCCAACCAGGGCCAGCATTTTCTCTTCTTCTTTTATGACGAGCCGTTCTACAGGGTGTTACAAAAAGGTACTGACAAACTTTCAGGAAACATTCCTCACACACAAAGAAAGAAAATATGTTATGTGAACATGTGTCCGGAAACGCTTACTTTCCATGTTAGAGCTCATTTTAGTACTTCTCTTCAAATCACATTAATCATGGAATGGAATCACACAGCAACAGAACGTACCAGCGTGACTTCAAACACTTTGTTACAGGAAATGTTCAAAATGTCCTCCGTTGGATACGTGTATCCACCGTCCGTCGCATGGAATCCCTGATGCGCTGATGCAGCCGTCCACAATACGAGCACGAAGAGTCTCTACATTTGGTACCGGGGTTGCGTAGACAAGAGCTTTCAAATGCCCCCATAAATGAAAGTCAAGAGGGTTGAGGTCAGGAGAGCGTGGAGGCCATGGAATTGGTCCGCCTCTACCAATCCATCGGTCACCGAATCTGTTGAGAAGCGTACGAACACTTCGACTGAAATGTGCAGGAGCTCCATCGTGCATGAACCACATGTTGTGTCGTACTTGTAAAGGCACATGTTCTAGCAGCACAGGTAGAGTATCCCGTATGAAATCATGATAACTGGCGGTGAATCGAGGAAGTACAGTACTTACTGACGAAAATAAAATGAGCTCTAACATGGAAATTAAGCGTTTCCGGACACATGTCCACATAACATCTTTTCTTTATTTGTGTGTGAGGAATTTTTCCTGAAAGTTTGGCCGTACCTTTTTCTAACACCCTGTATATCCCGCCAGTGACGTGCGAAAGAGCTGCGCGCGTTATTTCCAGTACGTCTGGCAGCTTGACAATCTTGTTACCTCTCGGGCCAAATCCAGCAGCTTGGCTCAAAATCAGTTCTGTTGGGGTCATATTGTAACGGCACAGTAGCAAATGTAAAAGTGCAGCATTTGTATGACGTGCTCGATGCTATGAAAATGGTTGTGTTTCGTGTTTCTACTATACTTATCTACCTCTGTGGTATAAAACGATGCACATAGTCCAAATAAAGAGGATTTAGTTTCTCATTTTTGCCTTAAATAATTAAATTGTTATGTTTTCTTAATTTAAACAACTTTTGTGAACAGTCGTTCATAAAACATCTATAATTAAGAATTTGTACTTGAAATGGAAACAGGAATTTGGCGTCCAGTATGTAATTAGGAACAAGAAAACGTGTATTACTCATAAAAAATTATAATTACGAGATGTAGGTATTTCAAAATGAAGAAGAAATAAAAATGTCACCAGGGAGACTTGAACCAGCGCACAGACTACCTCAATTTATTCGTGTCTCGTTGCGCTACCAACTGCGATATACGTTCAGTGTTTAACAGTATGTCAACAGGATTGTATACAACGCTCGGTAAACTTCAAAGCTGAATATCTCGGTAAATTTATGAAATACATTAAGAACAGCCTATGTCACGGCACTTTTTAACCGTGTTCCATGCGCGTGTCTCACTACAGAAAGGAAAGCAGTCTCAGCCATTTCCATATTGCGCATTAACACCGCGACAGTCAGAGCACAATCATGCAGAGGCTGTGACCGTACACGAGTTTTAAAATGAAAACTACCTAGCTAAAGCGTGATTCAGAAAAACGTTGATGGCTGTTAATACATTTGAATATCTTAAAGTTTCATTTAACGTAACTTAGTAATAAGATACCTCTTACATAAGTAGGACCTACTTCCAAGAGCGTAACACCACCAGTGTCCGTGTGCTACGGCTTTTGACCGATGATCGCGTTTGTCTTTGTTTACATCAGGTTTATTCTTATAATGAACTGATTATAGTAACCTGTCTTGACCAGGAATGCTCTTTCTGCCAGTGCCAGTCTGGCCGTCATGGGTTGTTTTGCTGCTTAGGTATCGGAATTCCTTACCGTCATCTATTTCGTAATCACCAATTCTGATGTTAAGTTTCCCGCTTTCTCGTTTCTGCTGCCTCTCATTACTTTCGTATTTCTTCGATTTACTCTCAGTCCCTATCCCGTATTCATTAGTGTCTTCATCCCATTCAACAAATCCTGTAATTCACTTTCATTGAGGACAGCAGTGTCATCGGTTAAAATTGTCATTGATATCCTTTCACGTAGAATTTTAGTCGCATTCTTGAATGTTTGTGTTATTTCCGACATTACTTCTTCACTATATAGATTGAGCAGCACGTGCGACAGACTGTATCCATTTCTTACTCCCTTTTGAACCCGAGCACTTTGCTCTTAGTCTTCCTGTCTTATTATTCCTTCTTGGTTCTTATAAATGTTGTATATTACGCGTCTTTCCCTCTAGATTATCCCCGTTTTCCTCAGAATTTCGAACATACTGCACCATTTGACACTGGTGAACACTGATTCAAGGTCTGCAAATGCTGTGAAGGTGTGTGGACTTTCCTTCAGTCTTCCTTCCATTGTCAACGGCAACGTCAGAACTGCGTCTCTGCACCTTTGCGTTCCATAAAGCCAAACTGATCGTCATCTAACAGATACTCAGTTTTCTTTTCCATTTTTGTGTGTATTGTTCTTGTGAGTAACTTGGATGCGTGATCTGCTAAGCTGATTGTGCGGTAATTGTCGCGCTTTTCGGGTCTTGCTATACACCAACAAATTGGTAGCGTCATTCATGACTTTGTCATAAACACATGAAAACACGACAGTTCCTTACTGTCACTATGACACGTCACCACGTCCACCTTATAAAATGATTTATCTTAATAATATGAATATTTATACAGGGCTATTACAAATGATTCAAGCGATTTCATAAATTCACTGTAGCTCCATTCATTGACATACGGTCACGACACACTACAGATCCGTAGAAAAACTCATAAAGTTTTGTTCGGCTGAAGCCGCACTTCCGGTTTCTGCCGTCAAAGCGCTCGAGAGCGCAGTGAGACAAAATGGCGACAGGAGCCGAGAAAGCGTATATCGTGCTTGAAATGCACTCACATGAGTCAGTCATAACAGTGCAACGACACTTCAGGACGAAGTTCAACAAAGATCCACCAACTGCTAACTCCATTCGGTGTTGGTATGCGCAGTTTAAAGCTTCTGGATGCCTCTGTAAGGGGAAATCAACGGGTCGGCCTGCAGTGAGCGAAGAAACGGTTGAACGCGTGCGGGCAAGTTTCAAGCGTAGCCCTTGGAAGTCGACGAATAAAGCAAGCAGGGAGCTAAACGTACCACAGCCGACGGTTTGGAAAATCTTACGGAAAAGGCTAAAGCAGAAGCCTTACCGTTTACAATTGCTACAAGCCCGGACACCCGATAACAAAGTCAAACGCTTTGAATTTTCGGCGCGGTTGCAACAGCTCATGGAAGAGGATGCGTTCAGTGCGAAACTTGTTTTCAGTGATGAAGCAACATTTTTTCTTAATGGTGAAGTGAACAGACACAATGTGCGAGTCTGGGCGGTAGAGAATCCTCACGCATTCGTGCAGCAAATTCGCAATTCACCAAAAGTTAACGTGTTTTGTGCAATCTCATCTTTCAACATGATGGTGCTCCACCGCACTTCCATCATGATGTTCGGCATTTCTTAAACAGGAGATTGGAAAACCGATGGATCGGTCGTGGTGGAGATCATGATCAGCAATTCATGTCATGGCCTCCACGCTCTCCCGACTTAACCCCATGCGATTTCTTTCTGTGGGGTTATGTGAAAGATTCAGTGTTTAAACCTCCTCTACCAAGAAACGTGCCAGAACTGCGAGCTCGCATCAACGATGTTTTCGAACTCATTGATGGGGACATGCTGCGCCGAGTGTGGGAGGAACTTGATTATCGGCTTGATGTCTGCCGAATCACCAAAGGGGCACATATCGAACATTTGTGAATGCCTAAAAAAACTTTTTGAGTTTTTGTATGTGTGTGCAAAGCATTGTGGAAACATCTCAAATAATAAAATTATTGTAGAGCTGTGAAATCGCTTCAATCATTTGTAATAACCCTGTATATGTGTTAGGAGAGAGAGAGAGAGAGAGAGAGAGAGAGAGAGAGAGAGAGAGAGAGATTGATTTTTGATTGAGATTTTTACTTTAAGTTGTAACTGGTACGTGAATTTTGGTTTGCTGCCTCCTTGAATGATCAGCTTCTGCGCCAGTTGGTGAGTTATTACAATTTGGAAGAAGTTATTGTTCCTTAAGGTTTAAAACACGAGTCTGTTAGTTACTTGGCCGTATTGCGGATAGCTTTGAGCCCAAGTTTTCGTAGCTTTTCATACCTAAAGGACCACTGTTGTAAGTAAACAAGATCAAACAGCAGTCTGCTTTTCGTGAGAGAAGAAGATTGCTTGGCACACAAACTTCCTTGAAACTACACGTCCTGCTACATCAAAATTGGTCAGTGGAGTTCAGGACCATACTATTTTACAAGAACATAATCCAATTACTGTAATTAATAAATTATGAGAGGTTGTTACTTATTGAAAGAAAACTATAGAGAATGCATTTCTTTTCCTGTATTTTAGTAAACTTTGTACACTTACAATTCTGTCGATTGATAGACGGCGACGACAATGAAGTTCACCTCCTTTTCCAAAAGCAAGATATTTTTTTCACTTCCAAAAAATTTGTATACATAAATGTTGGGCAACTGTTACAGATACTTTTTATCACTAAAATATCAATTTTCATTAAATGTAACAATACGTTCTGAGCGACGGCCTAGCAACACGTCCTCTTTCCACAAGGTACAGATTAACAGTCCTCTTTTTTTCTTTTAATAAATCAATTGTCTTTTTTTGTATTGAACTGATACCATACGACCTGGCGGACGTTTAATAAACTTCGTTTCTGTCAAGTTAAAAAGGTGACTGTTTTGGTACAAACGTCAGTTATAGTGGGTCACGTAAACACCTGGTGCTAGTTCTACGCCATCTCCAATTTGACAAGTGCGTTGTTTTAAGGTATGCAATATTCTGACCGTTGGATTTAAGTAGTTTTGTCAACGAACACCAGTACCTCGACGCTCGTACAGGTCGAGTCGCTTCCCGTGTACGGACCACCTCCTTTCGTGAGACTGAGTATTGTGTCAAAATCGTCACGGAAATCGTGTGGTATTTCTGTTAGCTCCGGGGTGGTAGGCGCGTGCTGACAAAACACGCAAAGGGTTCATTTCCGGCGACAGCTGGGAAGACGGGAAAGTTTGCGGCGGGCGCGACATCGGTGCGGACACGTGCCGGGAGGCGGGCATTAGGGGCCGGCTCGTTAACTGCCGCCTCCCAGGGGCGGCGCCGCCCTCGACGCCTCTCGCCCGCACGAGGGGCGTCTCTTGTGCGCGCGCAGCGCCTGTGTGGGGGCGAGCTGCCTCTGATGTGCCGAGCCCGCAGCGCGCCAAGCCTGCTCCCAGTCCTCCACATGTCTTTCTGTCCTGCCGCCTCCGCAAGCCCACTTACGAAAGACCGCCTACCTGTGTGTTCCTGTAGGTCACCTACCTGTAGTTTGCCTTAGTCAGGTCTGACACTTAGCTTACTGTAGCTTGGCCTTCATATTGGTTGCGTACACGAAGTTGCTTATGCTATGCTGTAAGTAGCGCTACCGATTGGATATGGTTGCATCTGGATCACTCTATGTACAGTATGGTTATTTGGCCAGCCGTGAAAAAAGGAGTGATTTTAGAACAATGAAACGGCGGAAACATTTGTAAGGACACGCGGAAGAGAAGTAGCGAATAAACAGTTGACAGAAACTTCGATTTCCACATGAGAGGGTTCAAATCTGACGAACTTGGTGGTTACACAGTTTGGAACGGTCGATCAATGAATCGGTTTACTCCAAATGTGTTATGGACCAACCAGGTGACCTCACAAGCTATATGAGGTGGAGCTCCATCGTGCATCAAAACAGTTCAGGCCAAAGCACTTCTCCTCCAAAGGACAAGGATTACATTTTGCCGAAGTAGGTCGTAGTAACGTGTGCCGTTCGCGCTGCATGTCCTTGATCCTTAGGGTCCGAGTCCCTCAAAGAAAAATGGGCCAATAATGAACTTAAAGTAATAAACGTGGCTGCGTACAAATTAATGTTAAAGCAGTTACAGCCCTCGGTCACAAAATCTAAGTCTTTCACCAGTTTTCGACACTTCTGTGAAAAAACTGGTGTTCTACGGATCGGAGAGTGGAATGTGAGATCCCTTAATCGGGCAGATAGGCTAGAAAATTTAAAAAGGCAAATGGATAGGTTAAAGTTAGATATAGTGGGAATTAGTGAAGTTCGTTGGCAGGAGGAACAAGACATTTGGTCGGGTGAATACAGGGTTATAAATTCAAAATCAAATAGGGGTAATGCAGGAGTCGGTTTAATAATGAATAAAAAGTAGGAGTGCGGTTAAGCTACTACAAACAGCATAGTGAACGCATTATTGTGGCCAAGATAGATACGAAGCCCACACCTACTACAGTAGTACAAGTTTATATGCCAACTAGCTCTTCAGATGACGAAGAAATGTATGATGAAACAAAAGAAATTATTCAGATAGTGAAGGGAGACGATAATTTAATAGTCATGGGTGACTGGAATTCAGTAGTAGGAAAAGGGAGAGAAGGAAAAGTAGTAGGTGAATATGGATTGGGGCTAAGAAATGAAAGAGGAAGCCCCCTGGTAGAATTTTGCACAGAGCACAACTTAATCATAGCTAACCCTTGGTTCAAGAATCATAAAAGAAGGTTGTATACATGGAAGAAGCCTGGAGATACTGACAGGTTTCAGATGGATTATATAATTGTAAGACAGAGATTTAGGAACCAGGTTGCAAGACATTTCCAGGGGCAGATGTGGACTCTGACCACAATCTATTGGTTATGAACTGTAGATTAAAACTGAAGAAACTGCAAAAAGGTGGGAAATTAAGGAGATGGGACCTGGATACACCGACTAAACCAGAGGTTGTACAGAGTTTCAGGGAGAGCATAAGGGAACAATTGACAGGAATGGGGGAAAGAAATACAGTAGAAGAAGAATGGGTAGCTTTGAGAGATGAAGTAGTGAAGGCAGCAGAGGATCTAGTAGGTAAAAAGATGAGGGCTAGTAGAAATCCTTGGGTAACAGAGGACATATTGAACTTAATTGATGAAAGGAGAAAATATAAAAATGCAGTAAATGAAGCAGGCGAAAAGGAATACAAACGTCTCAAAAATGAGATCGGCAGGAAGTGCAAAATGGCTAAGCAGGGATGGCTAGAGGACAAATGTAAGGATGTATAGGCTTATCTCACTAGGGGTAAGATAGGTACTGCCTGCAGGAAAATTAAAGAGACCTTTGGAGGAAAGAGAACCACTTGCATGAATTTCAAGAGCTCAGATGAAAACCCAGTTCTAAGCAAAGAAGGGAAAGCAGAAAGGTGGAAGGAGTATATAGAGGGTCTAAACAAGGCCAATGTACTTGAGGACAATGTTATGGAAATGGATGTAGATGAAGATGAAATTGGAGATGCGATTCTGCGTGAAGAGTTTAACAGCACTGAAAGACCTGAGTCGAAAGAAGGCCCCATGGTGTAGACAACATTCCATTAGAACTACTGACGGCCTTGGGAGAGCCAGTCCTGACAACTCTCTACCATCTGGTGAGCAAGATGTTTGAGACAGGCGAAATACCCTCAGACTTCAAAAAGAATATAATAATTCCAATCCCAAAGAAAGCAGGTGCTGACAGATGTGAAAATTACCGAACTATCAGTTTAATAAGTCACGGATGCAAAATACTAACGCGAATTCTTTACAGACGAATGGAAGAACTGGTAGAAGCTGACCTTGGAGAAGATCAGTTTGGATTCCGTAGAAATATTGGAACACGTGAGGCAATACTGAGCCTACGACTTATCTTAGAAGCTAGATTAATGAGAGGCAAACCTACGTTTCTAGCATTTGTAGATTTAGAGAAAGCTTTTGACAATGTTGACTGGAATACTCTCTTATAAATTCTGAAGGTGGCAGGGGTAAAATATAGAGAGCGAAAGGCTATTTACAATTTGTACAGAAACCAGATGGCAGTTATAAGAGTCGAGTGGGCATTAAAGGGAAGCAGTGGTTGGGAAGGGAGTAGGACAAGGTTGTAGCCTCTCCCCGATGTTATTCAGTCAGTATATTGAGCAAGCAGTGAAGGAAACAAAAGAAAAATTCGGAGTAGGTATTAAAATCCACGGAGAAGAAATAAAAACTTTAAGGTTCGCCGATGACATTGTAATTCTGTCAGAGACAGCAAAGGACTTGGAAGAGCAGTTGAACGGAATGGACAGTGTCATGAAAGGAGGGTATAAGATGAACATCAACAAGAGCAAAACGAGGATAATGGAATGTAGCCGAATTAAGTCGGGTGATGCTGAGGGAATTAGATTAGGAAATAAGACACTTAATGTAGTAAAGGAGCAAAATAACTGATGATGGTCGAAGTAGAGAGGATATAAAATGTAGACTGGCAATGGCAAGGAAAGCATTTGTGAAGAAGAGAAATTTGTTAACGTCGAGTATAGATTTAAGTGTTAGGAAGTCCTTTCTGAAAGTATTTGTATGGAGTGTAGCCATGTATGGAAGTGAAACATGGACGATAATTAGTTTGGACAAGAAGAGAATAGAAGCTTTCGAAATGTGGTGCTACAGAAGAATGCTGAAGATTAGATGGGTAGATCATATAACTAATGAGGAGGTATTGAATAGGATTGAGGAGAAGAGAAGTTTGTGGTACAACTTGACTAGAAGAAGGGATCGGTTGGTAGGACATGTTCTGAGGCATCAAGGGATCACCAATTTGGTATTGGAGGGCAGCGTGGAGGGAAAAAATCATAGAGGGAGACCAAGAGATGAATACACTAAACAGATTCAGAAGGATGTAGGTTGCAGTAGGTACTGGGAGATGAAGAAGCTTGCACAGGATAGAGTAGCATGGAGAGCTGCATCAAACCAGTCTCAGGACTGAAGACCACAACAACAACAATGAGTGCCTTCGTCAGAAATTAAACATTCAAATTGCCTATAACATAAGTACAAAATTATGGGAATTTTTTTTATATAAAGGTCTAAGTACTGACTAACGGTAGAAGAAAGAAACAGTACTGACATGTCGCGTGTAAGATAAATATCAAGCTATAAAGGCTTCAGTCACAAAAATTTTTAAAAAGTATACATGGAAGGCGAGCCACTATGGGCTGCTCATACATACAAAGCCACAGGTAGCAACAGACTGGGGTGGCCGATTTCTAATAGTATGAATAGCGCGTACCATGATTTAGCCAAATTTCTCCATAAACTCTGAAAAAAATCATTCTTTTTCGAGATGAATTATTCCAATAGTCAAGCCTTAGTCCATAAAATAAAAGATTTAGAATGCAGTTCAAATACCAAGCTATTTTCATTAGACATCAAGAACCTTCACACTAACGTTCCCGTACAAGAAACGTTTACAATCGTAGAAAAAAATTTACGTCATTTCAAAAAAGATGTTTCAGATGAGAAAATCACTGACTTCATGAATCTCATCACAGTCGTAGTCAAATACAACTATTTTGAATTTAAGGAACAATTGTACCAGCAATCCGACGGTCTCTCTATGGGAAATCCGTTAGATAGTATTCTTGCTGTTATTTTCAAAAGATGTTCAAATGTGTGTGAAATCTTATGGGACTTAACTGCTAAGGTCATCAGTCCCTAAGCTTACACACTACTTAACCTAAATTATCCTAAGGACGAACATACACGCCCATGCCCGAGGGATGACACGAACCTCCGCCGGGACCAGCCGGCCAGTCCGTGACTGTAGCGCCTGAGACCGCTCGGCTAATCCCGCGCGGCTGATATTTTCATTAACTCTTTATAATAAAAGCTTTTCAACTGTTTTTCAGCTACAGCACTAGGCATTCTCTCCTATCTCAGATACGTTGACGATATTTTAGTCATCTCCAAGTGACCTGCTGATGGTATTGACAGTATTTTCAACCACTTTAATGAACTTCATGAGAAAATATCTTTCGCCATCGAACTCGAAAACGAGGCCCGCAAATTAAACTTTCTTGACTTGACGGTTACAGTAGAAGAAAATAAAATCTCATTCAATCTTTTTCGTAAAGAAACGTACACTGATCAGATCGTACCTGCGTCTTCCATGCATCCACAATCTCATCAAAACGGTTTCTTTCACTCTGCTATTCACAGAGCTGCTTCTGCTGCACTCGCGAAAGAAAAGCTCAATGAAGAAATTAATTTACTCAAAACGATAGTAGTTAATAACGAATATGAACCTGGCATAGTGGATGACATCCTTAAAAAGAAAACTCGGCATTTCTATCATTGAATCTAAACAAAAAAATGTTTGACTGTTCCTTTCTTGGAGCCCATCTCCTATCAGATTCTCCGCCTTCTTCGTAATAAATACAACTGTAAAGTTGCCTTCTCTACCAATAATAATTTGAAAAAAAACTTCATAATCTAAAATCGACTCGTTCCCCTTTGGAAAATTCTGGAGATTTTCTGTGACACCTGCTTTTCTTACTACGTAGCACAAACAGAACGTGCCTTTACAACCCGATACAAAGAACATATTTTAAGAAAAATCGTCTTTTGCCGACCACCTTCTGATTACAGGTCACGCGCCTAAAGCTGTTCGACATCAACATACAGCCCACTGAGAAGAAAGGGCCTCGATTAGACATTATCGGCTCGTGGATGATATTGTTGTACAAAGAGCAGTCGCAGCGCTAGAAAATTGCAGCGAAATGCAGGAAGACTTTATACGATGGACGCATGGGGAAGGAGGGATTGGCAGCTGGCCTTCAACATTCAAAAAATGTAATGTACTTTGCATAAATGGGTGGAAAGAACTGTTATTGTGTGATTACACCGTTACCGAACAGTCGCTGAAAGTTCACATCCGTTAAATATCTGGCAGGATGCGTACAGAGCCATTAATAGTGGGGAAGACGCCATACAGATTCATTGCGAGAATACTCAGGAAGTGAAATACATCCACGAAGCAGATAGCATACAAAATCGTCGTTCGACTAACACTTCCTGTGGGCCATTACAAGACAGATTACATCTGGGTTGGTGGTCTAGCGGTGCCTCGAAAGCTAAAGGTCTCGGGACCGAATCCGGATCGGATCACAGATTTATCCCGTCTGTATTTCGCCCAGTCTTCACCTCTCAGTGATGTGAGGATTTGCCGGGAGCCACAAGAGGTCCGTATTCCACGTTAAACTGGGGTAGATTAGGAACACGCAAGTCGCCAAGGAGGCTTCCAATTGAAGGACATGCCCCAGACATTGAACTAAACGAAGTTATCTTATTATCTATCTTTCTCTACACTGGCAAAATTAGGACATTTCTGATACAAATATTAAAGTTAGGCAGAATTTACATTGAGGAACCCTTTAAATGACTGATGACCTCAGAAGTTAAGTCCCATAGTGCTCAGAGCCATTTGAACCCTTTAAATGAGTTGCTATGAGGCTGAAATCAATGAAACTGAACAAATGTCCAGGACTCGATGGAATACATATCAGTTTCTATACATAATTTGTGGCTGAGGTATCCACTGTTTTAATCGTAATATACCGTGCCGAGTGTTTGGAAGACCTTACAGAGGCATAACATGATCTCACAAACAACCACCACTGAATGAAACGTGATTTATGAATGAGAAACCCGGTGCATATTATTTCCTTATCTACAGAATTTAGATAGCGTTGCACCTACCTACTTTGCGCGGCTGCACTGAAATGCTGACCATTTTCGTCTCCAAGTATGTCGTACAATTAACGCCAGTTTGACATTTCACAAGAAGTGTTGCAACGTTAATGGGCAGCGGTATATTCCGAGAACCGAACAAACCTGTAACGGAAGAGACTCGTACTTGTTTTATATAAATACGAGTGGATAGAACAACGATCATAAAAAGCAATAGAAAAGGCATAAAAATTAGCGATGAAAAGACGTTTTGAATTACTTTACCTGTCAATACTGAAATCTTAGAAGGGCGTGGGTTACATGTACAGAATTTGGTGTAAATCCTAGCCGAACATAAACTACGGACAACTAGAAAAAAATAAATAAATAAAAAACACATTTTAATAGAAAAACTGAACTATGATTTGAGAATAATCATCAGAACAGGTAACACACAAGTGATACAGACTAAGGAATTATGACATTTGGGCAGAACAGTGACTGGTGACAGCTGACTCCTTAACTGACATCAAAAGAACAATAGCAATGACCAACACAAGCCTTCAGAAATAGAAGTAATGAATTAAATATCAGCAACCTCGGTACAGGAACAAGGAAAAATATGCCATTTATTCGAAGATATATCTGTGTGTGGGAAGTCCAATGTTCTATAGAAGTCATAGCCGCACGGGACAGATAGCAAGAAACAAGACGTTGCTGTGAGTGCATGATGATTTGCTTTATTTTAGTAGATCAGCACTATCGTTCCAGAATGTGAGGCTCGTCGGCTATCGCATACTAACCAAAGAGTACAAATGTAGCAGTTTTCCATGAGGGTGTGCTGAAAAGTAATTTATCCTAATTTTTATGTGAAAATTCGTAAAGCCTCTTCATTTATATAAATGATCTAGGTCATAATCTGAGCAGCCCCCTTAGATTTCTTGCAGATGACACTGTAATTTACCGTCTAGTAAACTCATCAGACTATCAGTTCCAATTACAAAATGATCTAGAGAGAATTTCTGTATGGTGGATGGCCGATCGGTTCTAGGCGCGTCAGTCCGGAACCGCGCTGCTGCAATGGTCGCAGGTTCGAATCCTGCCACGGGCATGGATGTGTGTGCTGTCCTTAGGTTAGTTAGGTTTAAGTAGTTCTAAGTCTAAGGGACTGATGACCTCAGATGTTAAGTCCCATAGTGCTTAGAGCCATTTGAACCATTTTTTTGTATGGTGGAAAAGTGACAATTAGCACTAAACAAAGAAAAGTGCGAGGTCATCCACATTGGTACTAAAAGAAAACCGATAAATTTTGGGTATACGATAAATCGCACAAATCTGAGGGCTGTCAGTTCGACTAAATACCTTAACTTAAATTGGAATGACCACATAGATAATATTGTGGGGAAGGCGAAACAAAGACTGCGCTTTGTTGGCAGAACACTTAGAAGATCCGACAAACCACTAAAGAGACAGCCTACATTACACTTGTCCGTCCTCTGCTGGAATATTGCTGCGCGGTGTGGGATCCTTACCTGGTAAAATTGACGGAGGACATCAAAAAAGTGCAAAGAAGGGCACCTCGTTTCGTGTTATCGCTCAGTAGGGGTGAGAGTGTCACTGATATGATACGCGAGTTGGGGTGGCAGTCACTGAAACAAAGGCAGTTTTCTTTGCAGCGAGATGTATTTACTAAATTTCAATCACTGACTTTCTCTTCCGCATGGGTTAATGTTTTTTTGACACCCACCTACGTATGGACAAATGATCATCATAATAAAATAAATCAGAGCTCGAACGGAAAGATTTAGGTGTTCCTTTTTCCCACGCGCCATTCGAGAGTGGAATGGTAGAGAAGTAGTATGAAAATTCTTCGATGAACCCTCTGCCAGGCACTTAAGTGTGAATTTCAGAGTAACCATGTAGTTGTATAAGAGTGGACACAACCCATATTAGAGAGCATTAACAAGTGTTAGGATACTTTTGATCAGGTAGTGCACCTGTAATCAGCAGTGTCGAATCCCACGAGTCAGAGATGTGGTAAATGTTGTAGCCTTTGCGTGAAATGAAGGGAAAGGAAAGGCAGCCAGCCAATAGCCACCACGTTCCGGCTCGAGACCAGGCGCAGCGGCGAAATTGCGTCCGTGGCAGTGGGCAAGAGTTCGCCTCTCCCTCTGCCGGCAGCCCGCTGTCTGCTGTCTGCTGTCTCAGTATTGGCAGTAGCTGGTGGGACGGGAAAAAGCGCGCGCGGTGCCGGAGCTGCGGCTCCAAACCTCTTCCCCCTCTTCCCCAAGATGCCGTCG
This sequence comes from Schistocerca americana, assembly GCF_021461395.2. NCBI lineage: Eukaryota > Metazoa > Arthropoda > Insecta > Orthoptera > Acrididae > Schistocerca > Schistocerca americana. Next base: position 691,600,472 of record NC_060122.1, read on the forward strand.
CTCGCTCACCTGTTTGTCACCAGCAGGGCGAGCGAAAGATCAGCCTCCTGTATCCTTCCCTATGGCTGTTAGTCCTTATTTTACCTTAACGAACTTCCCACTAAAAGTATAACCAGATGTTCGGAAACCACAACAGATAGTTCAAGGCAAGTGGATTTATCATTAAATTTTGACAAGTCTCACTGCTTACAGGGCGTTTAAAACAGTATACATGTTCCCACAGAAGGCAATAAAAAAAATGGCTCTGAGCACTATGGGACTTAACATCTGAGGTCATCAGTCCCCTAGAACTTAGAACTACATAAACCTAACCAACCATAAAGACATCACACACATCCATACCCGAGGCAGGATTCGAACCTGCGACCGTAGCGGTCGCGCCGTTCCAGACTGAGGCGCCTACAGCCACTCGGCCACAGCGGCCGGCAGAAGGTAATACTCATCAAACCGAAGGAAAGTATAATTTTCTTCATACTTTGCAGCTGGGATAGTGGTTGTATTTAGAATACAGAAAGATTGAATGAAAACGCCTTCGTTCAATTTTTTTGCGTTTTATTAAATTACACGATGCATTTCGGAGACTGTGGGTCCATATTCATGTGCAGATCGTCTAATACGTAATTTACATTTGCTCTTGAGTCAGGTGAAATGAATTTTCCTGTTATGAGAAAGTTAGACATTAGGTTTCGTATACGAGTGTGAAAATGTGTGAGAAACAGTGGAAAAAAACAGTAAAAAAGTTACCAAACAAACACTGAAAACTTTCAACTGTCTGAGGTCAGCGTACGTCGGTTTAAACATCCTGTCAATCGCACATCACCTCACTCAAGGCACACATTTGTTTACAGCTGTTTAAAAAAACTCTTCACTGACGTAGTGTAACCTGATTTGATCAAAGGTGAAGTTTATCTCTTAGTGTCAGAGATCTGATATTATTTTAAATTTATTCCTTGCATATATCAACTTCTTAAAACTCAGGTCTGTGACATTCTGTGATAAACTTCATCTTTGATCAAGTCATGTTAAACTACATCTGTCAAGTGTCTTTAAACAGTTGTAAACAAATGTGCGCATTTAGTGTCGTGATGTGCCACGACGTGATGAATAAACCAACTATGCTGACTTCAAGAGGCTAAAATGTTCTTCTTTGTTTGTTCGGGAAGTTTTTCACAGTTTTTCCACTCTTTCTGATTCATTTCCGCCCACGATTTAGGACGTACGAAACCTGTTATCTAGCTTTCTCATAACAGAAAAATCCATTCCACCCCACTCAAGAGCAAATGTAAATCTAAATTGTGTATTAGACGATTTGCACCTGAAGATGGGCCTGCAGTGTCTGGAATGTGTCGTTTAGTTTAATAAATCTCGAAAAAATCGTAACTGTAGGCGTATTTGCTCAAACTTTCTGTAGAGGAAAAGTTCTGATGATGATATATCTGGTAACCAATACCTGTTGAGATACAAGCGTTCAAGATCCGCATATAACAGCCTGCATTTTATTTACAGATAAGGCAGGATTGACAAGTGACGGCATTGTAAATTACCGCAGTACCCAAACGTGGGCAGACGTAAATCCTCGACCGTCATGGAGGTGAGGCACCAGGATCACAACAATACCAATGAATGAGCAGAAGTTGTTGGTGGCAAAATCACGAGGTCATATACTTGACCAAACAGATTCAAGAGGTGGCGTCTATAAACGATTTCTGCGTGATAAAGTACCAGCGCTGTTGGAGAACTTACCACTGCAGAAAGATAACGACTTTGGTTTATATATGACGGGCCATCAGCTCATTTACTGCGGATCATACAAGACTGCCTCACCTCAGCGTTTCATGTATTGTTCGAGGCGAAATGGCAGCATATTGGATATACTAATAGTCGGTATTAAAACGTCTTACACGCCACAATACGGATGAAGTTCAACGCTCGAATTCAAAAAATGTTCAAATGTGTGTGAAATCTTATGGGACCTGACTGCTAAGGTCCTCAGTCCCTAAGCTTACACACTACTTAACCTAAATTATCCTAAGGACAAACACACACACCCATGCCCAAGGGAGGACTCGAACCTCTGCCGCATAGTCCATGACTGCAGCTCCTGAGACCGTGGGGTAATTACGCGCTGCCTCGACTTCTAGATAAGAAAATGTGCAATTTGACGTCTCCGAAATCAGTCGTGTTTGGATGTATAACCGTCAAGAACATAACAGTTATTAGGAAATAAATTCTGTGAACAAAGGATAATCTAGAATACACTCCTGGAAATTGAAATAAGAACACCGTGAATTCATTGTCCCAGGAAGGGGAAACTTTATTGACACATTCCTGGGGTCAGATACATCACATGATCACACTGACAGAACCACAGGCACATAGACTCAGGCAACAGAGCATGCACAATGTCGGCACTAGTACAGTGTATATCCACCTTTCGCAGCAATGCAGGCTGCTATTCTCCCATGGAGACGATCGTAGAGATGCTGGATGTAGTTCTGTGGAACGGCTTGCCATGCAATTTCCACCTGGCGCCTCAGTTGGACCAGCGTTCGTGCTGGACGTGCAGACCGCGTGAGACGACGCTTCATCCAGTCCCAAACATCCTCAATGGGGGACCGATCCGGAGATCTTGCTGGCCAGGGTAGTTGACTTACACCTTCTAGAGCACGTTGGGTGGCACGGGATACATGCGGACGTGCATTGTCCTGTTGGAACAGCAAGTTCCCTTGCCGGTCTAGGAATGGTAGAACGATGGGTTCGATGACAGTTTGGATGTACCGTGCACTGTTCAGTGTCCCCTCCACGATCACCAGTGGTGTACGGCCAGTGTAGGAGATCGCTCCCCACACCATGATGCCGGGTGTTGGCCCTGTGTGCCTCGGTCGTATGCAGTCCTGATTGTGGCGCTCACCTGCACGGCGCCAAACACGCATACGACCATCATTGGCACCAAGGCAGAAGCGACTCTCATCGCTGAAGACGACACGTCTAAATTCGTCCCTCCATTCACGCCTGTCGCGACACCACTGGAGACGGGCTGCACGATGTTGGGGCGTGAGCGGAAGACGGCCTAACGGTGTGCGGGACCGTAGCCCATGGAGACGGTTGCGAATGGTCCTCGCCGATACCCCAGGAGCAACAGTGTCCCTAATTTGCTGGGAAGTGGCGGTGCGGTCCCCTACGGCACTGCGTAGGATCCTACGGTCTTGGCGTGCATCCGTGCGTCGCTGCGGTCCGGTCCCAGTTCGACGGGCACGTGCACCTTCCGCCGACCACTGGCGACAACATCGATGTACTGTGGAGACCTCACGCCCCACGTGTTGAGCAATTCGGCGGTACGTCCACCCGGCCTCCCGCATGCCCACTATACGCCCTCGCTCAAAGTCCGTCAACTGCACATACGGTTCACGTCCACGCTGTCGCGGCATGCTACCAGTGTTAAAGACTGCGATGGAGCTCCGTATGCCACGGCAAACTGGCTGACACTGACGGCGGCGGTGCACAAATGCTGCGCAGCTAGCGCCATTCGACGGCCAACACCGCGGTTCCTGGTGTGTCCGCTGTGCCGTGCGTGTGATCATTGCTTGTACAGCCCTCTCGAAGTGTCCGGAGCAAGTATGGTGGGTCTGACACACCGGTGTCAATGTGTTCTTTTTTCCATTTCCAGGAGTGTATGTAGCAAAAACATGATAAACTGGTGAACAAACAACGCAAATCTGTAAGAATTTCCGCAACAGATATTCTGTATTTAAGAAGATAATTATATATTTAAGAAGATAATCGTACTTCTTGAACGTAATACAAACCGTAACGAAAGCTTTAAAACAGACTAGTAATCACATAGCTTGAGGGAAAGCCGGTGTGACGTGACACTGAGAAAAAGTAACAAAAAATTTCGCCCTAACACGTTTGACCATAAGACGATGTTAAAAAAGAAGAGAGAAATGAAAGACGGAGAGCATAGAACAGCTCGTGCAAATGCATGTAGTAATGATGTGCATAGGGAATCAGCTAGTGGCTGTTGTGATAAAATATGTTCATTATCCTGTACGAGCACACACACTAAAGTTAAATCGTCTGGACAAGTTAATTTGGGGATTGCTGGTTCATACGCAATATTAATCATGCATCAGGGCTGCTTCAGAGTACCTAGAATCGAACACTTTGGTTAGAAAGACGAAAACTTGTTACAGGAAAGTAGACCGTGGATGAGATTCCTTATGCGTCACCATCTACTCGACGAATATCCATTAACAAGATGGAGGTATCAGTTAATAACATAAAAGAGGTACTGTAAATATCCATTATACGAGCCGAGAGTGCCGTTCAGAAGATTTCAGACACGAGAAAGCTCTCAGGTAAATGTATCCAAATGTCTCGCCGTGATACACGGCCTGATAAGACAGCAACAGGGTCAGGCACGAAGCTCTCACTACTGGCACACAGCGCCTGCTCGGGTCCTAATGCGTCGCGTAAAGGCAGCAGCTAAATGCTGGCGATGGCGGATTTCACGTTCTCCGCGTTTGAAAATAACCGTTAAAGTATTTTACAGTTCTCGGAAAATTTTTAGGTATTATTTATCATAGCTCTTCCTCATAGTGAACAGTATCGTATACAAGGTCTAGAACTGTCTATAATTTTGCGCATCCAGTCTTTACCCATATATCCGCAACACAGTTTAGCTTCAACATCCGAAAGTATATTATGATCTCGAATATAACGAGTTTTGACCTGATTCCCTAGATCATCAGGATTTAGAACGTATCCCACATGCAAAACACAGCTCATCCTTATCATAATCGTCCTGCGAACCATATAGACTGCAAACAGTGTCTATATACTAATTAATACGTGTTTTTGTGAATATCTTACAAAGTTAAAAGTATATTTATTTCTCAATTGATTTAGCTTTCAGATAATAATCACCTTCAGTTTTGTACGTGCATCAGACCAACATACATTACAGTTGTGAACCTCGGCGTAATAATCCCACACAATCAGTAACGTCTAGCACATTAAACTGAATGTTTCTTACAGAGCCGATTACCCATAAAGAACGAATCGTGTTTCTCAGACAACCTGCGTACCATAAGCGATGTAAAATACTAGCTGAGTACCAAGCGTTGCACGGGTATGTATTCATTCCAACTCTATTAGATCATCTCCTCGTTCACCAAGTCTGTCCAATTCCTCCACCCTCCTCTCATTCATCACCTCCAACCCCCCCCCCCCCCCCTCCATCCTCTCTGTCCACCTCCACTAACTCACCCTCTCTTCTTATCTCCTCCTTCTCGTCCAAACTAAATGAGGTATCAATAATGGCGTCTTTATCGCCTTAGTGCTATTCTTGTCTACTCCCCTCTCTCTGTCAATCTGCGCCGGCAGGAGTGGCCGTGCGGTTCTAGGCGCTACAGTCTGGAGCCGAGCGACCGCTACGGTCGTAGGTTCGAATCCTGCCTCGGGCATGGATGTGTGTGATGTCCTTAGGTTAGTTAGGTTTAATTAGTTCTAAGTTCTAGGCGACTGATGACCTCAGAAGTTAAGTCGCATAGTGCTCAGAGCCATTTGAACAAATTTTGTCAATCTGCGCCTCCCTCCCTCCGTCCATCCGTTCCATGTTTCACATACATTGGCGGAAAAAAATCGCAACACCAAAAAATAATTAATATTGAGTAATTACATTTCATGAAACGTTTTTCTAGGTAATATACCGGGTGATCAAAAAGTCAGTATAAATTTGAAAACTGAATAAATCATGGAATAATGTAGATAGAGATGTACAAATTGACACACATGCTTGGAATGACATGGGGTTTTATTAGAACTAAAAAAATAAACCTTCAAAAAATGTCCTACGGATGGCGCTTCATCTGATCAGAATAGCAATAATTAGCATAACAAAGTAAGACAAAGCAAAGATGATGATCTTTACAGGAAATGCTCAATATGTACACCATCATTCCTCAACAATAGCTGTAGTCGAGGAATAATGTTGTGAACAGCACTGTAAAGCATGTCCGGAGTTATGGTGAGGCATTGTCCTCGGATGTTGTCTTCCAGCATCCCTAGATATGTCGGTCGATCACGATACACTTGCGACTTCAGGTAACCCCAAAGCCAATAATCGCACGGACTGAGGTCTGGGGACCTGGGAGGCCAAACATGACGAAAGCGGCGGCTGAGCACACGATCATCACCAAACGACGCGCGCAAGAGATCTTTGACACGTCTAGGAATATGTTTTTATTTTTTTTTTTGTTCTAATAAAACCCCATGTCATTCCAAGCATCTGTGTCAATTTTTACCTCTCTATCTACATTATTCCGTGGTTTATTGAGTTTTCAAATTTATACTGACTTTTTGATCACCCGGTATTTTGGTGATAAGCGTAAGAACTTGCTACCTTAACGTAAGCACCAAATAATCCATTGCGAACATGAAACGCTGGTACATTAATAACAGGTATAACTACCAGTATGCTGAATGCAAGTATTCAAACGAGCAGGTATCGTGTTGTACAGGTGACGGATGTCAGTGTGTAGTTGTTCCACTTGGTCGGTCAGTACAAGGACGGTTAATGATTTTGCATATGATGCTGGACCTGGCGTCCGATGATGTCCCATAATTATACGTTCGATTGGAGACAGATCTGGTGATCGAGGAGGTCAAGGCAAAATATTGACACTCTGCGGGCCATGATTTGGCTACAGCAGCGGCACGTGAGCGAGCGTTATCCTATTGGAACACACCCCGTGGAATGCTGTTCATGAATGGCAGCACAAGAGGTCGAATCACCAGACTGACGTACAAATTTACAGTCAGGGTGCGTGAGGCAACCAGAGAGTGATCCTGCTGTCATACGAAACCGCTCCCCAATCCGTGTAGGTCCAGTGTGTCTACCACGCAGACAGGTTGGTTGCGGGCCCTCAACTGACCTCCCTGTAACCAACACATGGCCATCACTGTAACCGGGGCAGAACCAGCTGTCATCGCAAAATACAACATGCGTCCACCCTGACCTCCAATGAGCTCTCATTTCACACCACTGAAGTCGCAAATGGCCGTGGTTTCGGGTCAGTGGAGTGCACGCTGAAGGGCGTCTGTCTCAGAGCTGTCCTTGAAGTAACCGATTTGTAACAGTTCTCTGTGTCACTGTGGTGCCAGCTGCTGCTCATTTTGCTGCTGCAGATGCAGTAGGATGCGCCAGAGCCGTACACGAAACGCGATGGTCTCCTCTCTCGGTAGTGCGACGTGGCCGTCTGCAGCCCGGTCTCCTTGCGACCGTACGTTCTCGTCATCAACGCTTGTACAGTGGCTACATGCCCGCCAAGTCTTCCTACAGTATCGCAGCTTCTCGTAGCCCTATTACACGACCTCATTGAAACTGAATGAGGTATCGATTTCGGCGTCTTTGTCGCCTTAAAGGCATTCTTGTCTAACATCAACTCATCACGGCCGATCTCAAAGCTAAATGACGCTCACAAATGTTACAACATGTACTGTAGCGGTTAAAGGCGCTGCAGTCTGGAACCGCAAGACCGCTACGGTCGCAGGTTCGAATCCTGCCTCGGGCATGGATGTTTGTGATGTCTTTAGGTTAGTTAAGTTTAACTAGTTCTAAGTTCTAGGGGACTAATGACCTCAGCAGTTGAGTCCCATAGTGCTCAGAGCCATTTGAACCATGTACTGTAACTAAAGTAAACCTGATTTGATCCTCATAATACCGCTACTAACGCCAGTCTTATGCGATTGATTCAAATGGTTCAAATGGCTCTGAGCACTATGAGACTTAACTTCTAAGGTCATCAGTCCCCTTGTACTTAGAACTACTTAAACCTAACTAACCTAAGGACATCACACACATCCATGCCCGAGGCAGGATTCGAACCTGAGACCGTAGCGGTCGCACGGTTCCAGACTGTAGCGCCTAGAACCGCTCGGCTACCCCGGCCGGCTTATGCGATTGTCGCGAAATGTTAATAGACATCATCTTCCACATGTAGAAACATGCGTACCAACTTTCGTTTATGTCCCACGACTCCTCCTCGTTGCTACGATTTCTTTTATATCACTGTATGCTTAGATATATATGTCGACAATAATGGAGTCTATATTCTGTTTCCGGCCAGTGTGACCGAGCGGTTGCAGGCGCTTCAGTCTGGAACCGGGCGACCGCTACGGTCGCAGGTTCGAATCGTGCCTCGGGCATGGATGTGTGTGATGTCCTTAGGTTAGTTAAGTTTAAGTAGTTCTAAGTTCTAGGGGACTGATGACCTCAGATGTTAAGTCCCATAGTGCTCAGAGTCATTTCAACCATATTCTGTTGTTAACTCAGTGAACTCACTCTCGTCTGCTTGTTACTTGTTAAACAAGATCGAAACTAAGGAGGAGAGAGAGTTCTCGTGCTAACAGCCTCTTTGCCTCGTTGTTACCGATGACATTCTGACAGCTTTGTAGAGGCCGTGAAGTTGCACCCCAGAAATCATAAGTTCTGCATTCAAACTTCTGAAAGCACCATTTTCTTTCAGCGTAGTTATCTAATGGTCTTGAAGACGATGTAACGTTGAAATCTACCTTCTGAAAAGTTGCATACATTTGGGCACATGCCTCACGATAATTGTCATCAATCCCATGTAACTATTTCTGCTAAGGAAAGGAAATGTCGCAACAGTTTAACCCTTTGATAACAAGGAATTTTAATTAAAACATAAGACATGTAATAACATAACCACCTTAGCTGTATTATATCTGTGTATAATAATACAGCTGTGGTGCTTAACATGATCGAGATTATTTGCTATCAACCCAGATGCAGATCAACGCCACGATCATGTAAACACCAGGAAATTCATTTTTTAGACATAGCACCGTCTTTAACGTTTGTAAGCTGAAATTTATTACAATAAATGACATTTCAGAAAGAAAGTTTCAGCTTGAAATTAAATGAACTTTCTACACTGGACCGGAACACAGGACTCATATCCAGCAACTATTGTTCCTGTCAACTAAACAGGAAAGATCTTAAATATCATTTCGGTCGAAAGTAACAGTGATTGCTCGTATAAATTCGAAATGTTGCGACGTAAAGTTTGTATTGGATGGGGGTTTCAACCCAGCAGCTAACCTAATTGTGAACTCAACTGGATCAGGTGTTAGATATAGAATTTTTTCGCCTGCATGAGACGAAAAAGTTTTTCCATGCTGGGATTCGAAAAGGGCACCTAATGCCGTCGTTTTGTAGCCACGAACAGACATAAAACAGCTTTTTATTTCATCAGTAATGTGTTTTACGGATGTCTGAACTGCAAATAATCCAACACAAAGTTCTGAGTTTACTGGGAGCCGAACACGCACATATCATCGTTGTTGACTACATGCGAAGAGAGGTTAACAGTCGAATTCCTTTCCGCCAGTGTCTAGGTGTAGAAGTAGCACATTTGAACCTGAAACAATGTGATGAGAAGTTCTGTGTCTGACCGCGAGTTGAAGCACACAATTATCGTTATTGCTAACAGTGTGCGAAGAGATGTCATAAATCATGCGGTAGCTGCACCTTGAAAGGACATGATGGAAATATCTGTACCAGACCAGACACGCGCCTTCGTGGAGCGCTTGAGGAGCTCAGAACCTTGGGGTATACAACGAAACGATGGAACTGTAACGTTCCAAAGGGGTCAGAACCAGCGAAACGGGAGATCTGAGTTTGAATTCCAGACCATCACCAGTATGTCCGACATCTCAAATTCAAATACAATAAGAAACAAGTGCCCCATGACCTCACATAATGACTGGTTTACTAATAAAATAAAATTACTGGTGTAAAAATGTTTATTGGTGACAGAGTTTCCACCACTTTCGTGCTCCAACATACACGTACTCCTCCAGTCGGTAGCTAAGGGTCATCACGTTTAATGCGAATTAGGAATCATGATGCAGCCCTACAGTGTTCAACTGGCATTACCAAGGATTTAGCATTCTCCGTACTTGGTCAAAATTGTTGTTTGTGACGGATTTGTCCTAACAGTTTCGCTGCACACTTTAAATGCAACTAGGATCAGCGACTCGCTTTTCTGGGTTGTTACTCAAATAAATTGTGCGTCTCATACATTATTATTATTATTATTGTGGTTTTTAGTTGGAAGCCAGATTTGATGCAGTTCTCCGCGATAGTGTATCCTGTAAAGCCTCTTCATCTCTGCATTACTACCGTAAACTACATCCATTTGAATCTGCTTGCTGTATTCGAGCCTTGATGTTCCTCTACTGTTTTTACTCCCCGCACTTCCTTCCATTATTGACTGTACAATACCTTGACTCCGTAAGACGTATCCTTTTAATCGATCCCTTCCTTTGTCAAGTTGTGCAATAAATAACACGCTTCTTGTAGTGGTCATTTTCGCAGCAGAATTGTGGAAAAAATAGTTTATTCCACAATAAATTGAAGTTTTTTCAAAGAAAATGCCTTTTGCGTGTTGCACATAAAATTTGTATTTTAATTTATTCACCCGGACGCGTTTCGCCTTTTTTACAAGGCATCTTCACTGGGTGTCCTGAAAATTTACATGATTTGTCTTTTTTGCACATAGGTTATGGTTTCACATCTAGGCTATAGATTTAAAAACAGTTCCTTAAGTTTTCTTACGAAATGTAGAGGTACTTACAGGCAACTTTTAATTCACTGCATCCAAGCAAACTGCTTGCTTTTTCTCATCTGGCAACCAGGTGGACATCTTACAGTTCACTTTCAGTTAACAGTTTTCATTACACACCACTGTAACTGCCATCTTTTTAATACAGAAATCCATTTATTTTTCTCTTTCTAGAATATTATCCTCAAGTTTGTCTCCCTTATATAAATAGTCTATAAGAGGGGTGATAAAAGAGTAAAAGGATATTTTTTTTATTTCGTGGGCTTTGCACATCCGATTTCAAAACTTTTTTTTTCTTTTTGGTTCACATGCACCTGATTTATGTTTCCATTTACTGCTGTTTTGTATATTTAGTTTACTGCCCACAGTCGAAAAGGTTATAAGTGTTTTCGAGTGCTCGGCGAATTTTTATTTTCGAAAAAGCCTCGTCAAAGAATTTGCATTAAATTTTGCTTCAGAGCTGGAATAAAGTCCAGCACCACATTCGAAATGTTGACTGTAGCTTTTAGCGAATCTCCCATGAGTAAGTCAAGAGTTTAAAAGACGTTCGAGAAGACGTGGAAGACGACAACCGCCCTGGGCGCCATAGCACATCAATTACTGACGACAATGTGGAAGAAGTAAAGAAAATGGTTCTGGAAAATCGCCGAATCACCATCACGGAGGTCGCTGATGATGTCGTAATGTGCTATGGATCATAACAAGCAATTTTTTCGGATGTTTTGGACGTGAAACGTGTAGTAGCAAAGTTTGTTCCAAAATTATTGAATTTCGATCAGAAACGGTGTCCCGCAGACATCGTTCAGAAATTGCTGAATGAAGTCGACAACAATCTAGCACTTCTAAGGAAGGTTATAACAGGTGACAAAACATGGGTACGTACGTATGACGTCGAAACCAAGGCCCAGTCGTCTCAATGGAAACTGCCTGAAGAGCCAAGACCAAGGGAAGAACCGAACACATGTGAAGGTTCTTGTCGCTGTTTACTTCGATTGCAGTGGTACAGTGCATCCTGAGTTCCTGCCTTATGGTCGTAGGATCAATAAGGAGCACCACCTGGAGATTATGCGCCGTTTGTGTAAAGACATCTGAAGAAAACGACCAGAATTATTGAGCAACCACTCGTGTAAATTGCTTCAGGATCATGCTCTCACTCACATCTCAGCGCTTGTTCGTCATTTTTTTTTATAAAAAAAACGGTTATGTTGTCTTAGCCACCGTATTCGCCGGACATGGCCTTCTGCGACCTCTTTTTATTCCAGAGGCTGAAGAGAACCACGATGAGATAAAAGCAGAATCGCTGAAGGAACTGAACACCATAACGAAAGGTGCGTTCCAGAAGTGCAGACAAGTTTGGAAAAGCGCCATCGCAAGTGTATTATATCTGAGGTGGTTACTTTGAAGGGGACAAAGTTGATGTTGGTGAAAAAAATTCCTGTTACTTCTTGATCGAACCTCGTACAGGGTGAACCAAAGTTCGCGTATTCGGACGTCACAGCGCGATTCCATGCGCACTAGCAGTACAAAAATATCACTAACAAAATTTCGTCTCCAGCATATTTCTGGTAGTAAATGGCGCCAGAGAAATTCGACGACAAGCACCTCTATTCAATACTGTCTAGCTGGGCTACCCAGTTGGCCCAGTCGGTTGAGTTTGGCGCTAGAATACTTAAGTTCGTGTGTTATACACCGGGTCTGGTTGTAATTCTTTTTTCATCTTTTAGACTTCATGTTATAGCATCTGACTTCTCAGTTGTTATTCAGCAATTAGAGTAGACCTTAAACAGAACACATGCAGTTATTTAACAGCAAACAGAAACTGGAGTACAACCGGTTTTGTTATTCCGTTTCTAAAGTCGCACTTCTCTACGCCATGTTTTCTGGTCCATCGTCCCCATTGCTTCCCTTTTCTTGAGTATACCTTCACCCAAAAGTAAAAAAGAAATCGACTCTTTTCGTCTCCTCCTTGGTTTATCTCTTCTTGTATCCTACGTAGATCTCCTGCAACCATGCATGTCACCCAGCCACATCGTCTATATGAGTATTGTTTCGCACTTCTCCAACTAAATTCCCACCCAGTTTCCAATATCAGTTATCATGCTTACTACTTTCAAGCTCATTATATTTCCTTAAGGTGTTGATCACTAGTGGGCCGAGCAACACGCTTCACAGGTAATTACCAAACTCCCTAACCTTTATTCTACACCACCGATGAGTGTAGAACAGCATGTAACCACGTTGCTCTTGCAGTGTGGGTGCAGCTGTGCTGCCTAAGTTTGGAGAGGCATGGTACAGCTATTCGCCAAACGTTTGGAGGTGCAGGGAGATCTGTGCGTCTACTCTGGAGACTGACGTACGCTTGTGAACGACATTTTGTCATCGATATGTATTTAAAATAATACAGTTCAAAATACTACTGGCATCTCTTATTCAGTGTAAAATGTATCTTTAACATATCCAAATTGATAAGTTTTGGGGTTATTTATTTTTAGCTGATTATTACTCCTTACGGATATTTCCGACTTGTCTGACCAATGATTATGTTCAACGATAAAAGAAACTGTAGTTGTTTGACATTTATCGTGAAAAAAAACAGCAGTGTAACATATGTTACAGATTATGAGACAGACGAAAATTAGGAAAAAAACTCGTCTAAAGCCGAACTGGAACGCAGGGACTCTACCCACCACAGTACACAGGGACTACAGAGGTACTGAATCAACATGCCGTACATGACAGCCCAGTTCGGACTTCGTCCGCACAGAGATCACCCTGTCCTTCAGCACGACAATACCAAGCCACGTGCGAGCGCTGCTACATCTGAAATAACCCGACACCTTGGGTTGACTGTCATCGATCATCCTCCATACAGCGCCGACTTGGCCCCATCCGATTTTCATTTGTTTCTAAAACTTAATAAACACATTCGGAGACTTCACTTCTATAGCGATGAAGCGGTGCAAACAGAGTGGAGGTTGTGGCCCCGTCAACAAAGTGAAACATTCTACAGTGTCGCTGCTAACAAACTGGTCTCTCGTTCGAAGAAACGTATTCGTCGTCAGTGTGACTATGTTGAGAAATAAATATGTAAATACGAAGAATAAAGTTGTAGAATGTTAATAAAGTTTTAGTCCAATGCTGTCTAATGATGCCTCCGAAACTCTTAACAACGTGTGCTATCTTCAATTTATCCAGCTCCAATACCTTAAATTCCTATCTTTTTGTAATTTTTTCAGTTTTAATCTGCACTTCATACCCGATAAATTAGGGTCACAGTCCACATCTGCTGTAAATGTCTTACAGTTTAAAATCTGCTTTCGAAATCTCTATCCTACCGTTGTATAATCAGTCGATGATTAAATTATACTCTATGCAAAATTTTAGCAGGTGGCTTCCTCTTTTATTTATTTCTCCTGGTTTATGCTCTACTACTGCTCCTTCTTCTATTACCGAACTGCAGTCACCCATTACAACTAAATTTTCGTCTCGCTTATCTGAAAGATTTCCTTTATCTCTTCATACCTTCCTTCAGTTTCTTGATCATCTGTGTTGCTAGTTGGCGTATATTATACTACTGTGGTGCGTGCTGACTTAGGGCCCTTCTTGTCTACGATAATGCGTTCACTTTGCTGTTCTTAGTAGCTTACCCCTTATTCATTATTGGCTCTATTCATGCACTACCCCTATTTGATAGTGCGTTGATAACCCTATACACACCTAACCAGAAATAATGTTCTTTCTGCCACCACACTTCAACCAGTGTTTCCCTTTTACGTTCTGTTACCTGCCTACCCTACTGAGGGATTTGACATTTCATACTCAATTCCGTAGAATACCAGATTTGTTTTTCAGATGACAACATCCTCCCGAATAGTTCCCACCCGGAGATCCGAGTGGCAAATACTTTACCTCCGGAATATTTTACCGAAGTGGACGCCATATTTGTTGAGCTGTGCAGTACAGTTGCATGCCCTCGGCGGAAAAAAAAAAAGAAATCGGCTTCAGTTTTTCCTTTGCTATCAGTTGTTCATAGTATCAGCACAAAAAGGCGATGTAGCCTAACGTTACAACGCTAGATCAGTGAATCACTCTGGCTCTTTTTTACCTCTGTAACAACAAAAAAGGCTGATGCCCCGAAAGCCTCTCCAACTCGGCAGGGTGGATGGACCGTGAGGAATTATTATTGATTAATTGTGTGCTTACTGTGTATAACTTTGTTGTTCATTACATGTTATACACAGTATTTCTATGACCGACCATGTCGCCTTCTTCGGATTCCGCGAGTTGGGTTTTTATAAGTACTCGCTATCCTGGACTCCAACCAGACCTAAGTATTGTTAATGTTGCGCTACTATTAATACTCAGTTACTAATCCCGGTTGTTGCCACGCCTTTTGACGCCCGTTTAACTTTCATAGCCAACACGATGCGCGCCGTTCCATTCTAGCGGCAAAATCGGTCAACGGACATAAATGTGTGAAAAAAGTGTTGATTTCTGGCCCCAGCTTTGGGCATTTTTCACGTTTTTATTGGGCTGTGACCAAGAAGAAGCCAGGTAATTAAATTCTGATTCCGTCAACTGCTTGTGACGTGTGGCAGCCGTTTGTTTACCAGGGACTCGGCTGAGGAAGTCCACAGCATCGACCGCACGTCCAGCCGGGAAAAAGAAACAAAGTGGCATTGTGAGGATCTAACTGTGCCGCGTGTTAGTGGGTTATCTGGCAGCGGTGACATGAATAGCCGGAGATTAGTGAGGGCTAGAATTCAATGCTCCTGCGTTTAATATGCGGGCTTATCACAACAGCTTATATTTGCGTTGATGCTGTTGATATAGCGCGACTCCTGTCACAAAGGCAGCAGTGACAGAGCATGGCGTGTCCTCAGAATGCAGCAGAGTCTCCCATTCAGCAGCAGCGTCAGTTGAGTTGTCATTATAAATGCTGTGCAACAAATCAGTGAAGAGAATTCAAAATGGCTCTGAGCACTATGGGACTTAACTTCTGAGGTCATCAGTCCCGTAGAACTTAGAACTACTTAAACCTAACTAACCTAAGGACATCACACACATCCATGCCCGAGGCAGGATTCGAACGTGCTACCGAAGCGGTCGCGCAGTTCCAGACTGTAGTGCCTAGAACCGCTCGGCCACCCCGGCCGGGAGTGAAGAGCATTGTTGTTTGCGAACTGCTGCCTGTTACCGGCGCAGAATGCTGTGGGGCGCCGTAAGCCACAGTGTTTATGTCTCCATTCTTTTAAGCTTATAGAGTCATTTTGGAATGAAGTTTCGGGAAACTTTAAAATTCTTGAATATAAATGGACCTTGCCCACTGAGGCAGTACAGGAAGACTTGGATTCAAACTTCAGCCCAGCCGTCCTGATTTGAGCTGTCAGACTTTTCCCAAAATAATTTTGTATGAAAACAGTGTTTTCGCTGTGGCAATAGGGTTGATTCTTTCATTCGTCCGAGTCTCTATGAACTAATTTTTCGATGTGCCTAGTTGTTGCGATGTTGACACTGAACTTTTTCAGTGGGAGAGAGGGGGAAAAAGCTCTAACGTCTAGTGCTCGCGTTCCCAGACGGTGGTACGCGTACCACTGGTGGGAAACAAAACAACTACTATATAAATAAAATTATTATTAGAGTAACTTTATTTTTTGAGTAAAATGATAGTGAGAAATCTTACTGATAAATGTAGTATCTGCATAATGTCAAAAAAGATGGATTTTCCGCAGGCTGTTAGTTCCGTACTGTACGCAGGACGCAGGAAGGTCGATGATACCCTCCCGAACTCTCCCTTCACTAGTCGCCGGTGCCTTACGTGGTAATGACTCATCTTGTTTTGACGTTGGCGCATGACTTTGAATGGGAAATAATTCGAACATTGTGAGAGCTTTAAATATCTTGGACAACTGGTAACTGAGAATAATAATATGAGCTGGAAACAGGAGCTACGTCGCACTGATTAAAGTATTTAAAGCAAGAAGCCTTAGTAGGAATCTGAAGCTGACAGTGTATCGTACAGTTCAGAGATCTGTGGGGATGTATGGTTCGGATATTTGGACAAAAATGCAAAATGATGTAGAGCTGTTACAAAAATGAGAAAGGAAGATACGTAGGAAAATCTTTGGGCTAGTGAATGATTGTTTTGTCGAATCAGAAAGTTGCACGACAAACCAGATATCGTGACAGAAATAAAGAGTAATTGGGATGTGTAGAAAGAATAGTGGAGGACAGCACAGTGAAGAAAGTTATCAAAGGAAAACCAGATGGACGCCGTATAAGGGGGAGACTAAGGACCAGACGGCTAGACAACGTGGAGGAGGACTTGAGAAGAGTGGGAGTTGGACGGAGAGCCAAGCATTTGAAAGTGACATCACAAACAGCGCAGTAGTGGGAAAATAAAGAGTTATTTTAATCCATTTACGGTCAGTCACTGTGACAGTACATCATACAGGAATTCCACTGTCATCAAGCGAATCACAACGCATTATTGTTGGAATACACAATTGCCAAACAATCACGGGAAAGCCACATCCGTGATATGTCTGGAAGTATGCGTCTAGAATGGCGTAAGGCGGGCAATATCCTCGTATAAAATTAGTAGTAGCAAAGGCAGACGAAAGGCAGACTCATCGGGAGAATCCTCGCTAGTCCATCTATGAAGGAGATAGCTTACAAACCTCTCGTTTGACCCGTACTGCTGTGTCGCTTCTCGGTCTGAGGCCTTTACCATGTACTGCTGTTACGAGGAGAAGTCGCAGCAGTTTGCAAGCACGTCAGTTGGCGCCAACGTTACTGCCTCGATTAAAAACACTGACTCACTTCCCACGCTAACAAAGAGACAACTGATGTCTTTCCTTCTTTTTTCTTTTTCCCTATATTGTCACCTCATTCCCCTCGCCCCATGTGGGCAGGGGGTTGTCGGTTACAAATCACCGCTCTTAAGCTGCGAACGAGTAAAAACTTTAAAACATATTACAAAACTGGACTTGGCGGGTGACAAAATGAATGTTTGACATAATAAAAAGATATGTTCAGTTGCATAATTTAAGGTATAAAAGTGAGATTTGTTGATTAATTAAAGATTAACACAGATGAAATGGCAAATTAATGTTTCACAAAAGATAAGACAGAAATACAATTGCATTTAAGTAAAAAAGTAAAAGTCTAGTGTGTTGACTGCTTACATAGAGACATAGATGAGTTAAAAGCCAAGATCGCACAAAACACTTTTTTATGGTTTCACAGTCTTTCCCGTCATTTTCAGGTCTTAAACATTTTCTTGCAGTTAAACGAGTTCATTTTATGCTGAACCTCATGCACAAGAAGTTTAAGACCTGAAGTTGACAGGGGTGGTGGGAAGTTCCTATGGGACCAAGCTGCTGAGGCCATCGGTCCCTACGCTTACCCACTACTTAATCGAACTTAAACTAACCTACGCTAGGGACAACACACACACCCATGCCTGAGGGAGGACTCGAACCTCCGACGGGGGGAGCCGCGCGAACCGTGGCAAGGCACCTGAGACCGCATGGCTACCCCACGCGGCGTAGTTAACAGCACATATTGTTGAAACCGTTTGACTTGAATAAAAAAATATTTTATACGATCCGATCCGATTTTATACGATTAAATGGTTTTTAGCAATTAAAACAGATCGCTCTTCAGTGCTCTCATAATGAGAATATTCAGTCACATAGATGAGTGAAGTGAAGAGTGGGTCTTGACTGCCAGGATGCTGGGTATCATGAGAAAATAGCAACTCGGGTAATGTGTAAGCGTGTGTTTGTGTGGGCGAATGTTTGGAGGAGGAATTCAGGAGAGTAAAGAGGGGTGCCATTTAGGACAAAGACTTAGAATTTGTATGGAGAGAAGTGGGACCCCTGACTGTGGTAGGTGTGGATGGGTTCCTTTAGATCTGGTAGGACAAGTATAAGTGAGGGCAGATTTCATGGTCAGGTAAGTGAAGGCGATTAAAGTTTCGTTGAGAAAGGATGTGAGGGGCAGGAGGGGGGGGGGTGGAGGTGTATCATTGAGAGAATGTGGTGGTAGAGACGTAGCAGAGTACCAGGAACAGTGAGCAGCGGGGTGGGTGGCGTCGAGTCTACCGGTTACATAGAATACACAGAGGTGTTCAAGATGAAAGACGGAGGAAGGGAATTTTATAAGTTGGTGGAGGATGTGCGTTGGTGAGGTTAAGTGGATTCGGAAGGCTAGGTGGAGTGCATGGCGTTTGAAACTTTGTAGGACATGATAAGAGGAGAGAGGAGCGGAAATCCATGCTACATTTGCATAGCATAGGATGGGGCAGATCAGGAATTTATAGGTTTGAAGGATTGTGGAAGGGTGCATTCCTCATATTCGGCGAGTCAGTAGTGTTAGTAATTTTTCTCTCTTGTGGGATTTCTGCTGAATGGTCTGTAGATGGGGCTTCCATGTTAGCAATCAAATTTTTGTCCAAGGTATTTTAGTGTGATAGTTAACTGGGTAAGATGATCATAAATGGTGAGGTAAATCGTGGGGACGGAAGCCTACAATTATTGCCTGGTTTTTGTTAGGTTTGATTTTGAGGAGCCATTGATTGCAATGGTTGAACTGATTGAGATGGAGTTGGAGGGATTGTTGGTATTTCTAGAGGGTAGGGTAGAGAGCGAGTAATGCAGTGCCATAGGCATACTGGAGGAGACAGATAGGGGGAGGGGGCTTTGGCATATCAACGATATAGAGGACATACAGCAGAGGACAGAGCCCTGATGCACACCAGCATTGGGATGTAAGATACAAGAGTTGGTGTTGTCGACTGTGACATATGATGGGTGGTCACTGAGAAAGGATGCAATAAGACTGACATAATTTTTGGGAAGTGCATAGATCTAGAACGTAAAGAGGAAGCTGGAATACCAAAATATGATCGTATGCTTTTTCGAGATCAAAGAAGCCAAAAATGGTGGATTTTCAGTTGTTGATATGGTGGGCTAGGAGAGGAGTAAGGTACAGGAAGCCCCGGTTGGCCGTGCGGTCTAACGCACGGCTTTCCGGGCGGGAAGGAGCGCCTGGTCCCCGGCACGAATCCGCCCGGCGGATTTGTGTCGAGGTCCGTTGAACCGGCCAGTCTGTGGATGGTTTTTAGGCGATTTTCCATCTGCCTCGGCGAATACGGGCTGGTTCTCTTTATTCAGCCTCAGTTACACTATGTCGGCGATTGCTGCGCAAACAAGTTCTTCACGTACGCGTACACCACCATTACTCTACGACGCAAACATAGGGTTTACACTCGTCTGGTGTGAGACGTTCCGTGGGGGGTCCACCGGGGGCCGAACCGCACAATAACCCTATAACCCTGGGTTCGGTGTGGGACGGCGGGTGTGGGGGGGTGGGGGGGGGGGGGTTAAGTGGACTGCCGTAGTCGTCGTGGGGTTGTGGACCACTGCGGCTGCGGCGGAGACGGAGCCTCTCCGTCGTTTATAGGTCCCCGGTTAACATACAAACATACACGGTACAGGGAACTGGGACAGAAGCCACATCGAGGGACAGGAATGGGTAAGTGGTGTTGTAGGTGTTTATGGATACGGCGAGATAGAGTGTACCTAAAAACCTTGCCGAACATGGAGGTGAAACTGATGGAACGGTAGGAGGAGAAATCAGTGGCAAGTTTATTGTGTTTGAGGAAAAGGAGGATTTGAGAGGTTTTCCACGGCTCAGGAAGAAGGATTGTACTATAAAGGGATGCTAGGATTTCTAGGAAAAAGAGGGGACATTCTTTCTGGGTCTGTAGGCTATGCAGTCGTGACCAAGAGCAGTGATGCGTTTGTTATGGAGTATTCGTTGAATGTCTTGTGTCGTTCTTGGAGTATTGAGTTCTGTGGCTCTGAGCACTATGGGACTTAACAGCGGAGGTCATCAGTCCCCTAGAACGTAGAACTACTTAAATCTAACTAAGTTAAAGACATCACACACATCCATGCCCGAGGCTGGATTCGAACCTGCGACCGTAGCGGTCGCGCGGTTCCAGACTGAAGCGCCTAGAACCGCTCGGCCACCCCGGCCGGCCATTGAGTTCTGTCTGTGGGGTGTTGTTGAGGTTCTGTAAGCTATGAGAGAGGGGTGGGAGGGAAGTATTGGTACACTCATGGACTGTCGTGAATAAGTTGTAATCAAAGTGGGCGTCTTCTGGGACGGTGAAGGTGTCAGAGAGGCAGGATGCAAAGTGGTAGGCCTTGATTAGGTTGTCAGGGAGAGGGAGGTAGGATTGTTGCCTGTAGGACGGTGAAATTCCTTCGAGTACCTGTAAGAGTTAATTGGATAGCGTGACATTGTGGTTGTACGAAGTTTCACCGATTATTCTCTCTCCTTGCCGATTCGTGCCCGAATCGGATGCAGCAGGGTGAGGTGCTCGAGTAGTGGTGTTTACGAGCAGTTAGCGGAGCGCGTGTTGCGACACGGGCGTGTCCCGCTGGCCGGGCGGACACACGTGGCCGGCCGCTTCTAGTGGCAGCTGTCGCCCGCCAAAGGTCAGCCGGCGCGTGCGTTTCGTGACGCGGCCTGCGATATCGCCGCCAGGCGTGCTCCACACGGCTCCAGTCTCACGCCTCTCTAGCCTGGAAAGTCGGCGGCGCGGCGGCGTGGTCGTGCGTGACACGCCACTACCGGGGTCATACAACTGCACGGCACCGGCCCGTATCGACGGGGTCCCTGCACGACCAGACGCTTTCCCTGCTAACGGCAGCGTCTGTTTGCATACGCACGAGGGTGGATCAATAAGCAACGCGCATTAATTACATTCTGTGATGTTTCAGTGAGCAAATCGTTTAGGGTTGCTAGACATCCTATGTGCGACCAGTTCATCTAAAGGTGTCACCAGACAATGTTTATTGCAGACAAGTCAACGACAAGAGTTGTTTTTGTTGTGCTCTTCAGACGGAAGAATCGCTTAACGCATCTCTCCTTGCTAGTCTATCTTCCGTAAGTCTCTGCATCTCTACGTAACTACTGCTGACTACATCCATTTCAAGCTGCTTACTGTATGCAAGAATTGCCAACCTCCCACTTCCTTCCATTATCAAAATGACAATTCCTTGATGCCTCAGGATCTGTCGTGTTAGCTGATCCCTTCTTTTGCCATGAATTTGTGATTTTTTCAATTTAGTTTGGTACATGTAGGCTAGTCCGCAGCTCGTGGTCTCGCGGTAGAGTTCTCGCTTCCTCGGCACAGGGTCCCGGGTTCGATTCCCGCCGGGGTCAGGGATTTTCACCTGCCGCGAGATGACTGGGTGTTGTTGTGTCGTCTTCATCATCATCATTCCTCCCCATTACGGTCGGAGGAAGGCAACGGCAAACCACCTCCATTAGGACCTTACCTAGTACGGCAGTGCGGCTCTCCCGCATCGTTCCCCTACACTCTCTCAAGAAGCATGGGACTTCATCATCAACTCAAGGCTACCTATTAGGTCTGTTAATCTAATAATCAGCATCCTTCTGTTGCACAGTATTTCAAAAGCCTCTATTCTCTTCTTGTCTAAACCGTTTATTATCCACGTTTCACTTCCATATAAGGCTACTCTCCAGAAATGACTTCCTCATATTTAAATATACAGGGTGTTGGAAGCATAAATGCAAATATTTCTAATGATGATTGAGGATAACATTACATCTTAATGGCCGCATCGATAGTTGATTCGTCAGCGCTGCCGAATGCTGTGCAAAGGGGCCCTGGTTCGATTCCCGGCTGGGTCGGAGATGTTCTCTGCTCAGCAACTGGGTGTTGTGTTGTCTTCATCATCATCGTATCATCCCCATCGACGTGTGCCGGCCGAAGTGGCCGTGCGGTTAAAGGCGCTGCAGCCTGGAACCGCAAGACCGCTACGGTCGCAGGTTCGAATCCTGCCTCGGGCATGGATGTTTGTGATGTCCTTAGGTTAGTTAGGTTTAACTAGTTCTAAGTTCTAGGGGACTAATGACCTCAGCAGTTGAGTCCCATAGTGCTCAGAGCCATTTGAACCCATCGACGTGCGAGTCGCTGAAGTGGCGTCAACTCAAAAGACTTGCACCAGGCGACCGGTCTACCCGATGGCAGGTCATTGCAACACGACATTTCATTTCACAGACTAGTAATTATAGCTACTTACGAGTAGTATGTTTTTTGGTTGATTAGTACCTCCAAGTACATGTGACACAAGAAAGTCAATGTATTATAAGCAGTCCATTAATATATGAAGATGGTATTTGTTCTTTCGGACATGTCCAAAACAACAGATACCATCGGTGACCATGCAGATCGTTAGAATGAAATTACAATGAAATGAATACATTTAGCTGCAAACAGGCGTTGATATAAGTCAACGGGGACAGCTGAAAGTGTGTTCCCCGACCGGGACTTGAACCCGGGATCTCCCACTTACATGGCAGACGCTCTATCCATCTGAGCCACCGAGGACACAGAGGATAGTGCGACTGCAGGGACTTATCTCTGGCACGCCTCCCGTGAGACCCACATTCGCAACTTATTGTCCCGCACTATATTCAGAACGGATACCATCTTCACATATATATAGTTAAGGCTCACCGGCCATTTGACCATCTTCTTCTGTGCGGATGCACAAACAGTGCCCAGTGCCCGAACTCTTACGGGAATCGGCATTAAAGACGCGGGTAATGAGTATGATGGGCAGGGGCACTATGAATATAGTGCGGGACAATAAGTTGCGAATGTGGATCTCGCAGGAGGCGTGCCAGAGATAAGTCTCTTCAGTCGCACTATCCTTTGTGTCCTCGGTGGCTCAGATGGACTGCTAGGTAGCTCAGCGTGTTCGGTCAGAGCGCTGGTTGGCCTCTGTAATGAAGACAACTGAGTGGAAAAATCAACAAACGAACTTTAACGGATGTCAGGTGACGCCCGCAACGACCAAACACAACGATTAAAAAAAAAAGGACATGGATAGAGCGTCTGTCATGTAAGCAGGAGATCCCGGGTTCGAGTCCCGGTAGGGGCACACATTTTCAGCTGTCCCCGTTGACGTATACCAACGCCAGTATGCAGCTAAAGGTATTCATTTCATTGTAATTAATATTTATTTTCCCCTGGGCATCTTGTCAGGTACTGTAGTGTGGATGCATAGATGCAAAACAGGTAGACTATACTGAGAGGCGTAGTCCACTTTGTGGCGCAGTTATGACCGTGCAGAAGACATCAGATAGTAATTATGCAATGTGATTGCGGGAAGACTGTTAGTCAAGACAGAAAACAACTATCACAATGAAATGGGCGCATATTATGGTACCAATGATCACAATATCTCTACCTGTATCCTTAACGCCCTGTATTTTCTTTTGAGTCTTCATGCTGACTGGTTTGTTGTGGCCCACCACGGACTCCTATCCTGTACCAACCAACCTGTTCGTCTCAGAGTACCACTTCAACCTATGTCCTCAGATATTTGTTGGATGTATTCCAATCTCTGTTTTCCCTACTGTTTCTACCCTCTACAGCTGCTTCTAGCACCATGGAAGTTCCTCCATGACGCCTTTACATATCCTACCATCCTGTCTCTTCTTCTTGTCAATGTTTTCCGTACATTACTTTCCTCGCCGACATTGCAAGGTGAGAAACAATTTATTTATGATTTCATGGCGAAAGTGGTTGTATTTAAAAAGAGCATCGCGTTGTAGAGCAGAAAACTTCTGATATAAAACAACATCCATTTTCCTAACCTCACTGGCGTTAAGAAAAACGGAAAGTTTGAAGAATTTATTGAGGTGTTGAAAGAATTACAGTGGCTGTCTTACATCTGGGCCACCTCGGTCGTTCGCAGTTGTAATTGACATTCCACTGTTAAGATGGCTGTATGGGCACTATCCGAAAGCAAATAAATTAAAACAAAATCTTAGGTTTGTTTCTTGAGCTATTTGGAAACCATTTGCAGTTTGAGTTGATAGCACCCCTGTGCATTTGCAGATGAAACTGATAGATCTGCCGTGTAGTTCCCGTTTAAAGTACAAATTCTTTTTCCGTTACAATTGCCCTAGAGCTTGACATTGTTTTCCTCAGGAACAGTTTCCACGTCTACATCATGACGTTACAAACGTGATATCAATGTTCCGATCAACATATGTGCGTGAAATATTTTTACGATTATGGAACTAAATAAGTCACCATTACGTGGCAACCTCAGTGATGAAAATCTGCGAGACTGTCTGCGCGTGTCTGTATGACGACAGTTGTGCCAGATATAAATTGTATTGGACCTTCAGCGTACCACAAATGATCAAATAATACTGATAATTTGTTTTGTGTGTGATGTAGTTTACTGAGAAACATGAAATGTGAAACTGAATCGCATGTAAGAAGTTCGCTCTTCCTTGCGCGACTTCCCTTCCATTTGCTTTCGCAGATTCCCCCACTTCCCACTCGAGGCAGCTGGCTGAGGTGGAGGAAAGGTGCACTCAGGCGAGAGCATCGCACTCGTGAAGAGTTCTTCGCCATCCCTGATCTAGTAGGATAAAACACATTTAGTATGAGAATGACATGTTTGAGACTGTACGTGTGGAGTATTGTATGGAAGTGAATCATGGACTGTTGAGAAAGCGAAAGAGAGTCAAAATGTCTGAGACTTGGCTGAATGGCGACTAAAAATTTATGAGAATGAAGCAGGTACTGCGAAGACTCTCGAAGGATATGAAAACACTACTTAGAAGACGGGTCGTTTGCAAAGGATTATGGAATAACTTTCACAGTTCTAGAGGGAGTCGAGGACCAAAACCTCTAGGGACAGACAAATACTGGAATATAAACAGGAAATGAGGATGTTCAATGTAAGTATTTACTATCAAAAACGCATTTGATCACAACACGTTTTAAAGAACATACTACTTACTGGTACTGCACGTACCAAATCAATATTTGGTCAACATCTTGATGGATACAATCATTCTGAGGGTTGCATTTCTAACAATTTGAAAATATTACATACTGTGCCAAAAGGACTTCTGGTAAATACTTTAGAAGAAATTGAAATCTATTCACTTCACAAAAGTAATCCGTTATCTGTTTTAAACGAACAACTTGAATTTAAAGACAAACTTTTCTTTGAGCTTTTCGACGATCTGCTTTAGAATGTTTACTCTTCTGTCCTTCGTTTTTTAAAATTAATAAGACCTTTAGGAAATATTTTATCTTTACTTTGTAATTTTATTTCGCCAAACATTATTTTATGACTATCTGTTTTTAGAATGCCGGCCGAAGTGGCCGTGCGGTTAAAGGCGCTGCAGTCTGGAACCGCAAGACCGCTACGGTCGCAGGTTCGAATCCTGCCTCGGGCATGGATGTTTGTGATGTCCTTAGGTTAGTTAGGTTTAACTAGTTCTAAGTTCTAGGGGACTAATGACCTCAGCAGTTGAGTCCCATAGTGCTCAGAGCCATTTGAACCATTTTGTTTTTAGAATGTTTGCTTATATGCTTTAAGGCTGCATATCGCTAATTCACATCCCTTTATTTTTGACACTACGGCTCTTAGTATTATAATTTTAAATTCCTTCCATTTTCATTATTTTTATTTGTTTATAAGACTGGCATGCAACATAAGACATAGCAATACCTTTTAAAAATTGTCACATGTAAAAAAGGGGAAAAATGGAATCTACGTATGAACTTTATAGACAATATTTCGTAAATATGCACAACTACTGTGCCCTCTCGATTTTTTTTTTTTTTAGTATTGATCTGTAAGAATTATTATGTAATCGGTGTAAATGCAAGTATCTAATTACACCAGTAAATCGTATCTGTGCAGCATGTACTATACATGTCAGTTAACAATTGTTGCAGCCTACTCATTGAAAATCGTTTCAATAAAAGACATGTTGCTGCTCAATAATACATCGTCTGACGCGACGGTCTTTGCCATTCTACTTTCGCAACAACATCGTTAGAAAGAAGGCTGCCACATCTTTGCACTGGCTTTTATCCTCACCATGGCCACCACTAGTTTGCCTATCGACTTTACAACAACATTAGTGAAAGAAGCCTGATGCCACATCTTTGGAACGGCGTCACCATGGCAACCAGTGGTTCCAAATGGTTCACTAACAGGCCTTGAGAGGGCAACCCATGTATTATCAAAACGAAGTTCATTTATCCTACATGTTTAAATATTTTTAACGCTTTTTAATTGACAATAGCTGTTAAATAAGCTTAGTCTAGTGTGTGTTTATTTCCCTTTCTTGACAATGTTCTTTTAACTAAGAAATTTTACATTGTTATTCGACCTATAACCCATTGGTTAATAATTACGTCATTCTGTCAGAAGTGGGCGGAGCTTCCGTTATATATAGTAAGACGTGCACTGGTTTCTCCAGTAGTGATTCTCCAGCAGAAGGAGGTCCTTACTCAATGGTAATTAATCGTTTATAGCTTTATAACTTTATTTTCTTCAATGTATGTAACCCTCTAATTAAAGCTTTGTACACGACTTGTAGGTCTGAGGATGACCACAGTAGTGGCCGAAACCGGTCACCGTAATAAATAAATTGTGATCAAGACTGTTTTTGATAGTAAATATTTGTAACACTTCGATCACTGTTCATTCCCACAATCTATTCAAAAGTATTCAATGTAAGTGCCACGCCGAGATAAGGAGGTTGACCAGGAGAGGAAGATGAGGCCGTCGTTCAAACCGGCCTGAATACAGATTATATTTTTTTTTTAAAGTTTTGTTTTGCCACCTCTGGTGCTTACACCCCAAATCCTCTGAATGTCCCATAATGATTTTACACAGTAAAGTACTGAGATGAGGAGGGTGGCACATGAGAGGAAGATGTGGCGGCCGCTCAAACCAGCCTGAATATAAATTACATTTTACAAACGCTTTGTTTTGCCACCTCGTCTGAATCTCTCTGGCAGCTTAAGTCTTCCGTATTCCAAATTACGTAAAAGAAATACCGAAATGGTCCATTCAGCTAGACCGAATCATTCTCTGGTAATGGTTCATTGGGCTGTTGCTAGACAGTGTCGCTACATCTGCATCTATGTCATTATTTCAAATATCTCCGAACACTGGTGCAGACAGAATCTAAGTTAATTATTTCCGTCTTCCCAATCCACTGACCGATTGCAAGAAAACAACGCGAGCGTCATTAGCTATAACGCCCTCGGAATGTATGTTATGGAATTTTCTAAAGCAGTTCTTTTGTTGATGCACATTCCCTTCAGCGTCTCCCAGTGGGCTTTGTTGAGCGTACCTCACATTTTCGTCCTGACTAAACAAATCCGAGCTCTTCTGGGAATCTTTATCATACTTCTTACCCCGCTTATTGCGGATGTCGGGCAGAGAAACAATAATTAAGAATCTGTCGGATGGAAGTTTTCTAAGCGACCTCCGTCGTAGATATATTACATTTCCTAAGAATTCTCCCAATGAATCTCCGTTTAGTATCAGCTTTGATGACATATTTGTGTGGTCGTTAATTATACGTTGGTGTCTGTTTTAAGCTCTAAATATTTAACAGATTACACCGATTTACCGCCCACAGTATCGGCAAACAATCTAAGATTTATTTGCCCTTTTTCACCCACAACATTACGATTCATTATTCTCAGGAGTTAGCCATCAACCTTTACACAAACTGTTGAGAATTTGTTCACGAAACTCTGATATTTCGTAAGCACGTATCTTATATAGTGGGCGACAATTACGGCCTTTATCAGATGCATTTGGGAACCCAAGAATCACGACAACACGAAGGCCCGTATCTTCCGCTTCGTGGTTCGCGTGAGCGCAGAGAGGTAACAAAGTCACGCACAATCATTATTTTTGCTTTCTCCATGCTCTTTCCATAGATCAATGGGTCTTTCTTCAAGTATTCCGTCGTACGGCCGAACAAATTTTGTTCTAGACTTCAATAACGCACTGACGCATGTCATATAGGTTCGCCAGCTAAGGCACCAGTCCCGCGACACTTCTTAAAAACTGAAACAGCCAGTGATTTCCTTCTGTCACACCAATCCTGTTACGTGATGCATGTATACTGAGTGAACTTCCCGACACCGATGTTACCTTTCATTCTTCTAGGCTGCGGCTAATGTCTCTGCAGTATCCTTTCTTCCAGAGGTGTTAGTCATGCAAGATATGCAATAGAATTGTGAAATTTGAGAGGTACGAGATGAAATGGCTGGCTAAAGTAAAGCTGCGTGGGCGGGTTGTACGTCATGCTTGGATACTTAGTCGGTAGAGCATTTGCCCGCAAAAGGCAAAGGTCCTAGGTTCGAGTCCCGATCCGGCACACAGTTTTTATCTGCCAGGAAATTTCGAGAATACAAATGTTCAGCAGAAACCGCTTTCAGGACAAGGTCGGAGGGTCCTCTGAAATACCTCTCTACAAATTTTGAAAAATGGATCCAAGGGAACATCGTTGTCGTAGAGTCGAGAGCATTTTTAAGGGGAGACTCTACCCAAAATTTAATTTTTCTATTACGTTGCAGATTCCAACCGTGTTTTAAGATCATGTCTATCATTTAAAGATGTAGTAATACCCAATCTTTGAAGTCCAGAACTTCAATGGTTTTTGAGTTTCGAAATTTTATTATAGTTTTTAATGGTTTTTTAAAACTAACTTTTGGTACTAAGACCTCAATTTTAACACTCCAGATTTTCTAGATACATTCACAGGACTTTATTCAACAGCTGTATGCATTTATTTTATGAAAAATGTTACAGGTTTTCTTTCAGCATTTTTTCCAAGTTTCAAACTTATACTTTCTATAATCATCGGTACATAAATGTGATAATACAACGTTTTTGATGGCGTTAATGCATGAATACCTCAAGACTACTTTCTGCAAAAATTTCGTTGCGATGAGTTAATATTTAGGATAAAAAAGTTGGCGAACTTGGAAAAACGAACTTTCGGAGGAAAGGGATTTTAAAAATTTTATTAAAAATGGATGACCGTACAAGACATTTACCCATTTAAATTCACCAGCTCCATTAATTTTCCCTTCCTGCTCCACAAGGCTTCTTCTTTCTATAATTTCAAGATTAGGGCAACCTCTTCCCTGAATTTTTTCTTCTCCTGGCAGCATCTTGTGGACCGCTTGATCGGTTGTTGATCTCTTCTGGGAGTGCTGGGACTCCTGCTTTCTTCAGTCTTCAAACGTCTCACACAGAACTGCGAAACAGCTTCTGCAAGACCGAAAAGTATTTTCATTTTAATGCGTATATACAGTCTACAGCGAGGAATGAAAATTTGCACTAAGATCGCGATTCGATCCCAGGTCCTCTGCTGAGTAAGCAGATGCACTAATCACTAAGCCAATCTGGCACAGTGGTTTTGCACAACTGTGTGGACTACCCTACTGAGTCAAAATTCCCTTTCACGCCGCAGCCCACTTGGTATTCCCCATGAAGTGTTTTTGTGTGTGTGGGGGGGGGGGGGGGGGGGGGACTTGGACCAAATGACACAGTGCAAACTTTGATTTGCATTTTTGTCTTTCTGTCAGTGGATGTTGTTTGTAATATATGAGATGCAAGTCTGTCATAGACAAGTACTATCTTGACTACTTTCGCAGCTCTCAGCGCTCCACAGCCTCTTAATCAGCCCACGTTTAACAAATTTCTTAGACGCACTTGTAATTCGAATGCAGCCAAGTCATTTTGGGGTCTGAGAGTAAACACTCCAAAGATGTGAAATAGCCATTAAAATTTTTTGAAGAATATTGAAGTTATAGAGTGGAGACTCCCCTTAAGTTTGATGACCGAAGAATGTGTATAAACACGCTACGTTATCAAACCGCGCAAGTCAACAAAAAGTTACACGCGATCTTGATCCTCGCTTCGTAACAGAAAATGAATTGCTCTTTCTTTCTTTTGCTACTGCCTTTATCCCGCATTGTGCGCAGAGTCGGAAGGGTTAAGTGCGGATTTGGCATGGTGAATTTCAAGGAGTGGCCGCATGCCCTCCCTGCCGTCATCCCGTACCCCCAGGGACGGAATCAGTGTACCCCAGCTGTCTGCGTCAAGTGTAAATCGTGAAATAGTGTGAATGTGTTTCAAATGTCTGCGAGTCGTGTAACTGAGACGGGACGTGGGGACCAGCCCGGTAATCACCTAGCAGGGTGTGGAAAACCGCCTCAAAACCACATCCAGGCTGGCCGGCACAACGGCCGTCGACGTTAATCCGCTGGGCGGATTCGATCCGGAGCTGGCGCGCCTACCCGAGTCCTGGAATCAGCGCATTAGCGGTCTCGGCTATCCTGGCGGGTAGAAAATGAATTGCTCTTATCGACCTTCATTTCTTCCTGTATAAAATGACCTCTTATTCGCCGATTGGAAAAAGGAAGATGTATTTTTGGAACTCCGGAATCATGTGTTGCGCAACCTGTAGGTTTGCAACACCAATTAGTTAAACTGAAAATATTTATAATTACATTCCCTGAGGGGTTGTGAGAAAGGTCAAACAGCATCCCCGAAATTTTTGGGTATTGAGGCATGAACGTAAGGCCCGAGACACATGCAGTCAATTAATAAGTCAAACGAGACCTTATCTCAGAATCAGACAGAGCAATGGTGAGCAGCTAACCAATTACTCCTTATAAACGGCCTCAATGAACAAACTGAAGACCTGTCCACTTCACGTATCTAAAACATAACTAAAACGAATATATATCAAAAAATGAACAAACATTAAGCTAATAACCAAGTTTAAGCACAAATGAGGAGAAACTCAAATGATAGTAGCACCCTGGGAGGGGAGAGTACAAAACAACACTGAAGAATCCCGAAACCTTTAGCGAAGTACAATAACATTAAACACAATATGAGGTCACCATGAAGGGCACTAATCACGACTTGCAGAGGAAATTTTACAAATTATTTAGTTAGAGTGGCAAAGAACTTAATAGGGGAACAATGTTGTTGTTGCTGTGGTCTTCAGTCCTGAGACTGGTTTGATGCAGCTCTCCATGCTACTCTGTCCTGTGCAAGTTTCTTCATCTCCCAGAACCTACTGCAACCTACATCCTTCTTAATCTGCTTAGTGTCTTGGTCTCCCTCTACGATTTTTACCCTCCACGCTGCCCTCCAATGCTAAATTTGTGATCCCTTCATGCCTCAGAACATGTCATACCAACCGAGTTCGTATTCTAGTCAAGTTGTGCCACAAACTTCTCTTCTCCCCAATCCTATTCAATACTTCCTCATTAGTTATGTGATCTACCCATCTACTCTTCAGCATTCTTCTGTAGCACCACTTTTCGAAATCCTCTATTCTCTTCTTGTCCCAACTATTTATCGTCCATCTTTCACTTCCATACATGGCTACACTCCATACAAATACTTTCAGAAACGACTTCCTGGCACTTAAATCTATATTCGATGTTAACAAATTTCTCTTCTTCAGAAATGCTTTCCTTGCCATTGCCAGTCTACATTTTATATCTTCTCTACTTCGACCATCATCAGTTATTTTGCTCCCCAAATAGCAAAACTCCTTTACTACTTTAAGTGTCCCATTTCCTTCTCTAATTCCCTCAGCATCGCCCGACTTAATTCGACTACATTCCATTATCCTCGTCTTGCTTTTGTTGGTGTTCATCTTATATCCTCCTTTCAAGACACTATCAATTCCGTTCAACTTCTCTTCCAAGTCCTTTTCTGTCTCTGACAGAGTTACAATGTCATCCGCGAACCTCAAAGTTTTTATTTCTTCTCCTTGGATTTTAATACCTGCTCCGAATTTTTCTTTTATTTCCTTTACTGCTTTCTCAATATACAGATTGAATAACACCGGGGAGAGGCTACAACCCCGTCTCACTCCCTTCCCAACCACTGCTTCCCTTTCATGTCCCTCGACTCTTATAACTGCCATCTGGTTTCTGTACAAATTGTAAATAGCCTTTCGCTCCCTGTATTTTACCCCTGCCACCTTTAGAATTTGAAAGAGAGTATTCCAGTCAACATTGTCAAAAGCTTTCTCTAAGTCTACAAATGCTAGAAACGTAGGTTTGCCTTTCCTTAATCTAGCTTCTAAGATAAGTTGTGAGGGTCAGTATTACCTCACGTGTTCCAATATTTCTACGGAATCCAAACTTATCTTCCGCGAGGTCGGCTTCTACTAGTTTTTCCATTCGTCTGTAAAGAATTCGCGTTAGTATTTTGCAGCTGTGACTTATTAAACTGATAGTTCGGTAATTTTCACATCTATCAACACCTGCTTTCTTTGGGATTGGAATTATTATATTCTTCATGAAGTCTGAGGGATTTCGCCTGTGTCATACATCTTGCTCACCAGATGGTAGAGTTTTGTCAGGACTAGCTCTCCCAATGCTGTCAGTAGTTCTAATGGAATGTTGTCTACTTCGGAGGCCTTGTTTCGACTTAGGTCTTTCAGTGCTCTGGTTCAAATGGCTCTGAGCACTATGGGACTCAACTTGTGAGGTCATTAGTCCCCTAGAACTTAGAACTAGTTAAACCTAACTAACCTAAGGACATCACAAACATCCATGCCCGGGGCAGGATTCGAACCTGCGACCGTAGCGGTCTTACGGTTCCAGACTGCAGCGCCTTTAACCGCACGGCCACTTCGACCGGCTTTCAGTGCTCTGTCAAACTCTTCACGCAGTATCATATCTCCCATTTCATCTTCATCTACATCCTCTTCCATTTCCATAATATTGTCCTCAAGTACATCCCCCTTGTATAGACCCTCTCTATACTCCTTCCATCTTTCTGCTTTCCCTTCTTTGCTTAGAATTGGGTTTCCATCTGAGCTCTTGATATTCATACAAGTGGTCCTCTTTTCCCCAAAGGTCTCTTTAATTTTCCTGTAGGCAGTATCTATCTTACCCTTGTGAGATAAGCCTCTACATCCTTACAATAACAAATGGAAAACCTTAAGCCTATATTGAAACAAATACAGTCACAGTAACATTAATAAAATGCCAGAGAGCAATACGACGCAAGAGGAAGTCCCAAAACAGCACACGCCATCAGCAACCGTGCGGTCGAGCGTCTTGCCAAATGCACGAGGAAAATGTAGACGCTCGCAGGAGGCGCACGGCGTCCAACTTAATGCAGCATAAAACCGCCAGGAATGCGTTGGGCTGACCCACTTACATCATGAGTGGAATGCACCAGAAAAACACCTTCCCAAACACCCAGCTTTCTGGGTTCCCCGTAGATCAGCCTTCCACCGCAACAGACTATTTCAACCCGGGCACCGCCTCGTGCCCAACGGTCGTCTCTTCCTCTCTCCCTCTCTCCCTCTCCCCGGAGAGTCGGTTCAGAGATCACTGCACAACCCGCAATGGCGCGCAGTCGCGCCGCCTTACGGCGCGTCAGAACGGTGAGGGCACGCCAGCAGGCCGCGAACCAGATACCGAAACGAGCCAGCATGACTCAATGTTATTCACTGCGTGTACGTTGTGGTCTGATTTTGCATTTCGAAATGTTCATTTCGGGCATTAAGTGAAATTGAATCATCTGATCCGCTGCACAGAAACATGTTAGACCGTCACTGAGAGACTCACAGACGCTTTGGTTCCCCTCCCAAATTTTTCAAAGCGATAAACTTTTTATTCCTAACATAGATGTATTCGTAGGTTATTCTAAATGATAGAAACTAAAGAAGAGAAAAAGGAAGACATTTTTACCAATAATCCAACCCATTTGTTTTGCTTTTCATGCAGCAAGAATGGTAACAAGACTAAATATTACACATATATGAAGCGTTCAGAGTTGGCGCAAGTAACAACATGGAAAGTAAGCGTTTCCGGAGACATGTCCACATAACATATTTTCTTTCTTTGTGTGTGAGGAATGTTTCCTGAAAGTTTGGCCGTACCTTTTTTGTAACACCCTGTAGATGTGTGTGTAAGGAAGAAGGCACTTGCTACGGTTGCACTCACAAAAACAAAACTGACCGCTTGTTTTGACGTTGTTATTTGCTCCAAAGTTCATTCAGTACTTCTTCTGTTGGAAACTTGTCAGGTTAAATGATTTTTATCGCCCATCATGCTACTCTCTGCGGCTTTCTTGGACGTCTTCATGAAATGTTACATTTGCACTGCTTCCCTTTCTGTGGAAATTAAAAGTAGAGTAACAACTACGAGATAATAAATCCCAAATGGAATTAGATGTATAATTTGCTTCTGTCAGTTCCCTAGTTTACAAATTTACCATTGCCATGAACTAAACCTGTAACTTTCCGAAATGCTAGGCTTATATGACTCCACAGGAGCCTCCCTTCGTAGTCAAAAACTTATTGACATTCAATTAACATTTTCAATTGGCCTGGCACACTTTTGTCCACTGGAAGCATGGAGAAATAGCGACATGGCACACAACAAATTTAACTGAGATTTTCGTCATTCGGATTGTTTCTTACAAAGAAAAATTACATCGACCTTTCAAAGAAATGAAAATAGTTCAATTACAAGAAACCAAAGGCAAGGAAGTCAAAAATCAAAATGAATAGCGGTATGGTACAGAAATTGCTGTCATGCACTATCTTGCGAAGTGTAGATATTGATGTAGATATAAATGCAGATAGCAACAACTACAATTTCAGTAACACATTTTCTATCAGGCAGTACTGACGAGCCAAGATAATTAATATAGATGAACTGCACAGTAATGTCAGTCGTTGCGCAAGCTTATGTAGGGAAATTTGGAAATTTGCGGTAAGGTCTTATGGGACCAAACTGCTGAGGTCATCGGTCCCTAAGCTTGCGTACTTCGTAATCTAACTTAAACTAACTTACGCTAGGGACAACACACACACCCATGCCCGACGGAGGACTCGAACCTCCGACGGGGGGAGCCGCGCGGACCGTAACAAGGCGCCTCAGGCATTTATGTAGGGCTGAAGCTATGTGTTGCCATGTTTGCAAAAAGAGATAACTGAGGTACTGCAAGTAGCTCAAACAAAATAATATATCAGAGCGAAAATAAGATGAAAAAGGAAGGTACAACATAAAAGAGATTCTAGTGACGCCTGAGAGAAAGTAACCCGCTTTTTAATTGGCTGTTGCGTAGGACAGACGCTGCTTATTGCATGTTTATAGACAGAGTAATATGAAGAGCCCCAAGGTTCTTCTCTGAAATGTTCAAATGGTTCAAATGGCTCTGAGCACTATGGGACTTAACTTCTGAGGTCATCAGTCCCCTAGAACTTAGAACTACTTAAACCTAACTAACCTAAGGACACCACACACATCCACGCCCGAGGCAGGATTCGAACCTGCCACCGTAGCGGTCGCGCGGTTTCAGACTGAGGGGCCTAGAACCACTCGGCCACTCCGGCCAGCTATTCTCTGAAATGTCGTTTTTATTGTTTAAAGAGTGACTGTAGCAACGAAAGAACTATCGAAGGTTCTAGACCCAATTACAGCTACATCTACATCTACATCCATACTCCGCAAGCCACCTGACGGTGTGTGGCGGAGGGTACCTTGAGTACCTCTATCGGTTCTCCCTTCTATTCCAGTCTCGTATTGTTCGTGAAAAGGAGGATTGTCGGTATGCTTCTGTGTGGGCTCTAATCTTTCTGATTTTATCCTCATGGTCTCTTCGCGAGACATACGTAGGAGGGAGCAATATACTGCTTGACTCTTCGGTGAAGGTATGTTCTAGAAACTTCAACAGAAGCCCGTACCGAGCTACTGAGCGTCTCTCCTGCAGAGTCTTCCACTGGAGTTTATCTATCATCACCGTAACGCTTTCGCGATTACTAAATGAGCCTGTAACGAAGTGCGCTGCTCTCAGTTGGATCTTCTCTATCTCTTCTATCAACCCTATCTGGTATGGATCCCACACTGCCTCCGGTAGCTGAGTGGTCAGCGAGACAGACTGTTCGATTGCCGGCTGGGTCGGAGATTTTCTCCGCTCGGGGACTGGGTGTTGTGTTGTCCTAATCATCATCATTTCATCCCCATCGACGCGCAGGTCGCCGAAGTGGCGTCAACTCAAAAGACCTGCACCAGGCGAACGGTCTACCCGACGGGAGGCCCTAGCCACACGACATTTCATTTCATTTCATACTGCTGAGCTGTATTCAAGCAGTGGGCGAACCAGCGTACTGTAACCTACTTTCTTTGATTTCGGATTGCATTTCCTTAGGATTCTTCCAATGAACCTTAGTCTGGCATCTGCTTTACCAACGATCAACTTTACATGATCATTCCATTTTAAATCACTCCTAATGCGTACTCCCAGATAATTTAAGAAATTAACTGCTTCCAGTTGCTGACCTGCTATATTGTAGCGAAATGTTAAGGGTTATATCTTCCTATGTATTCGCAGCACATTACACTTGTCTACATTGAGATTCAATTGCCATTCCCTGCACCATGCGTCAATTCGCTGCAGATCCTCCTGCATTTCAGTAAAGTTTTTCATTGTTATAACCTCTCGGTATACCACAGCATCACCCGCAAAAAGCCTCAGTGAACTTCCGATGTCATCCACAAGGTCATTTATGTATATTGTGAATAGCAACGGTCCTACGACACTCCCCTGCGGCACACCTGAAATCACTCTTACTCTGAAGACTTCTCTCCATTGAGAATGACATGCTGCGATCTGTTATCTAGGAACTCTTCAATCCAATCACACAATTGGTCTGATAGTCCATATGCTCTTACTTTGTTCATTAAACGACTGTGGGGAGCTGTATCGAACGCCTTGCGGAAGTCAAGAAACACGGCATCTACCTGTGAACCCGTGTCTATGGCCCTCTGAGTCTCGTGGACGAATAGCGCGAGCTGGGTTTCACACGACCGACTTTTTCGAAACCCATGCTGATTCCTACAGAGTAGATTTCTAGTCTCCAGAAAAGCCATTATTCTCGAACATAATACGTGTTACAAAATTCTACAACTGATAGACGTTACAGATATAGGTCTATAGTTCTGCACATCTGTTCGACGTCCCTTCTTGAAAACGGGGATGACCTGTGC
The DNA here is from genome assembly GCF_021461395.2 of Schistocerca americana. NCBI lineage: Eukaryota > Metazoa > Arthropoda > Insecta > Orthoptera > Acrididae > Schistocerca > Schistocerca americana. The sequence continues at coordinate 691,638,065 of NC_060122.1, forward strand.
CCTTTTCCAATCCTTTGGAACGCTGCGCTCTTCTAGAGACCTACGGTACACCGCTGCAAGAAGGGTATCATGAGATTCGTCGGCTTATTTCTTAGGTTTAAGAAGGTAAATATTTAATTTAAAAAAAAGAGAAACTGAGAGGTTCATAAACTAAAAAAAAGGATGTTCGATAGGCAACGCGAGGTAACTAGCGTAAGACAGAGGATACCATAAATGGTGATATTTTTCCGCCGTGTACAAACTCTAGGGATTGATCGATAAGAGGATACGCAACAAAATAGGTCTAATGAACTTATGTCCGGAAATGCATGATTTCCAGTCTAAATACCATTTATTCAATCATATTTTGTTACAGAGACTGCGTTGTACCATACAGCCACAGCACAGCTAGAATATGCACTATTTCCTCCTGGAGGGTGGTACTATTCCTCATACGTCATGCTCTACCGCCCTCTCCTGCCATAGTAATTGGTAATTTTGAGTCCGATTCACTACCCTTGCCGACTCACCTTGTAGTGGATGTGATGCAGCGTTGTACACAATGGCTCCGCGTTCGAATCGACACCGTCATGGTATTTACCATGGAGGTAAGAATAAGGGGAGGTGGCGCTACGTATCCCAGCCGTACTATGTTTTGAAGCCATGGGGGCGTGGCTTGCTGCCATGACACTCTGACCAAAACATTGCCAGTGTGCTATAGCGCTGCGTGTATTACAGTCGCTAATTGCACCATATACGCATGTAACGTCATCAGATTGGTTGTTTCAAAGTTTTTGTTTGAAATAAAATCTCGTAAAGGCGAAATTCCGCGTCTCTTCTGATTAAAAATAGTTTTTAACGTAATATTACGAATAGCTAGTCTTCAATGTCAACGATACAATTTTGTTAATACAGTAATAAACGTGTATCACAAACTAAATAATAGAAACTGAAAACTAAGTTAGCTATACCCTCCCTCCAAAGCCCCATAAATACATTTTGTTTGTAATACGTATTGGGACATTTCAGTTACGTTACACTAATGGGAAACACTGTTCATTACCACCAATATTTACTGAAATACGGTACATAGAATGGCAAATCTACACAGTGTCCTGTTTAGGCCTATACTTTACGCCATTTAATGTAGTGTTAGCTTTTAATTTGGTACATGATGAAGACAAAGTGAGTTACTCAACACTTCGATTATCGACGATACGTACTTATAATACTGAAACGTGAACTTGAAAACTAAGAATTTAATTCTTTGAATTAACATACCTTTTGCAAATGTTTTGGGTGTGTAGGGAAAACTACAGCATTTTCTCGGAGCCTTACTGTTGAAAGGGAAGTTCGGTCTATGTCCTCTTCTCGGAAATGCTGAGAACATATAGTGCTCCACTTAGACGCACGCCAATTCTTCCTCCTCACGGCATTCTCCCACAGAGCTTTCCGACTTTCATTTTTAGGAAATTAAAATCATACAGGAGAAAAACACGCTATAGTACCGATGTAGCACACGTTCATTCACAATGAAGTTGTAAAATCACACTTAAGGAGACAACTTACACATGAAATGTTATTCCCTTCGTTTTCGCATCACTATCAGAACGATTCGTACATCCGAACACCACACAAGTTACCATAATAACGCAAAATCCTTCCAAAAGCGAGCGACATGCCTATGCACGCAAGCTTACAGCAGCAATGTTTTGGTCTGACTGAGATGGCTACCCTCGGCTTCACAAAGCTTCACAGCTGTGACGTCACGGCGTCTCCCTCTATTCTTACCTCCATGGTATTTACTTACGGAAAGGCAAATGGCGACGGTCGGCGGGCAGCACGGTTGTATCGAGAGACCTGTCCCCGCCGGCAACAACCAAAGCATTCAACAGTTATAACAGAGTTTCGCCGTTTGTCTGACACAGGGTCCTTTCAGGAAGCAGGAAATCATGAAGGACGTGCCCGACATGTTCGGACACCGGACTTGGAGGAAAATGTGATTAACGCTGCGGAAGGCGACCGCCGTGTCACTAGCAGGCATGGCCCGCCAGGTGACCGTGTGGAACATTTTCCATGGAAACTGTTACTACCCGTATCACTTGCAGCGTGCGCAGGGCTTACTAGTGACAGGCTTTCTACATAGGGAGCGTTGTGTCACTGGTTTTTTTCCCCAGGCAACCACGATTCCGGTATTTGTGGCATCCACCCCGTTCACAGATGAGGCCACCTTTACGACGGTTCAGTCCCGCTTCTGGCCATCTCGATTTAGGTTTTCCGTGATTTCACTAAATCGCTCCAGGCAAATGCCGGGGTGGTTCCTTTGAAAGGGCACGGCCGATTTCCTTCCCCGTCCTTCCCTAATCAGATGAGACCGATGACCTCGCTGTCTGGTGTCCTTCCACAACAACAAGCCAAACAACCTAACAGCCACCTTTACGCGGAGTGCTATCTTCAGCTTTCATAACAGTTATCTGTGAGACAGTGAATCATCAGCATCGTTATAACCGGAATGTGTGGGCCGGGATAATTGGTATTTTGGGACCAATCCTCCTCCTAGGTCGCCTAACAAGTCGGAACTATGGGGGTTTCTTGCGAATGACTTTGCCTCCCCTGCTGAAAGAAGTTCCATTGATGATTCGAATGGTTATGTGGCTGCTATATGACACTGGTCCAGCCCACTTCGCCCTTGACGTCCCGGACGCATCTCAATCGTGTCTTCTCGGTGGATGGATCGGACGAGTTGCATGGCCTGCTTGTTCACCGGAATTCAATCCGTGCGATTTCTGGTTACGTGGCCATCTCAAAAGTATCGTGAATGGTATGGTGTAGGCAGAGCCCATTCCAGATGTAGAGACACTGGAGCAGCGTACTCATGCTGACATTGACACTGTTCGGCTGCAGCCTGTCCGACGTGTGAGACAGAACATGCTGAAGCGCGTACACGCAAGCGTTGAGGCACATGGAGACCATTTTCAACACATACTGTAACTGTGGGACGTGTTCTGAGGCATCAAGGGATCACCAATTTACTACTGGAGGGAAGCGTGGAGGGTGAAAATTGTTGGACTAAGAGATGAATACGCTAAGCAGATTCATAAGGGTGCAGGTTGCAGTAACTTAGAGATGAAGAAGCTTGCACAGGATAGAGAGTTGCATGGAGAGCTCCGTCAAACCAGTCCCTGGACTGAAGACAACAGCAACAACTGTAACTGTGGCTGCATGGTACAGTGCGTGTTAGACCGCAGTCTCTGTAACAGTATATTACAGAATAAATGATCTTTCGCATGGAAACCATGCATTTCCGGACATAGATTCATTAGATCTTTTTGGTTCCGTATCCTCTCTTTGATCAATACCTAGAGTTCGTACACGGTGGAAAAAATCACCCTGTATATTAATTTGAATCTTTACTGTTTAAATCTTCTCGTAACTGGATTCTGAATGTCTTTCTGACAGTCAGCACAATTTTCTTTTCTGATACTGTTTTTCATTTGTTGATAAGCCCACTTCCCTAGTAAAAGATGATGACTGTTACGATTAAATCACCTTTGATGGTTGGATCGTGGTGGTTTCCTTGTCTTAAATGATAGGGTGGTAATAAATTGGTGGCGTGACTGTGGCTTATTCATTTGTATCCACTGCCTTAACCTTCACGTGCTCGCGCGGGCGGTGAAGTGACCGCCTTTTTGCAATTTCGCGCCATACTTACTCCACAAAGGTAACGAGGCGGCGGGAGGAACATGTATTCTCTAGTTGCACCTTTTCCCGACAGATGCTGCTCAAAGTTCGTCCAAGTCGCACCTCTCTGCCTCTTAGGACAAGTTCAAATAGGTCCGAACACGTCGGCGGTCAGTTTACCGCCTTGCGAGCGCTTACGGCACTTACAAAAACGGTCAGTTACCGCCTTGCGAGCGCTTACGAGACTTTGTTCTACTCGTCTACTTCGGAATTTAAGTATTTCTTTTTGTAATTCCCCTATAATTCCTCAATTTTATAGAATCTTCGAATTCTCTAATGAATGTGCATGTGCTCCAGAATTTGAACATCAAGAAGAAAACAAAAGTGGCCTGCATGTATATTTTTCCGCTTACTTGACTTGGCAGGAATAAATTCGTTACGCATTTTTCAATTCACACAGGTAATATGAAAGAAAAAAACGAGAAGACAATTGTTACATGCGTTATCTTTGGAACTGATGAGCGAAAACCTGAAAGAAAGAGCTAAATTGAAGCATTTACTAAAAGATTTGTTAGTATTTTTGGAAAATTACAGAGAGAGTGACGTAGTTTATCCAGCTGTATCAACCCCTACAAGGAGAGGAATATGTTATTTGTGTGGCTCAAAAAAGAAAGTAAAAACAAAGCGAGAATGCGGTGAATGTGGAAGAATGTCTACGACATTCAGCCACAAAAGTTACGTGCAATAATTGTTGTCAGCCTCAAAACGAAAATGAAATGCATACAGACTGATCAGCATTTTTCATCTGACAAAAATGTTTGTGACGTTTTCAATCAAAAGTTCTTTTTTCAAAGCAAAATTAGCTTTTCTTGTGACGAGTTAAGCCAGTGAATAATTCTGGTCTTAAGTATTACATTATATAGTCCCAAAACATTACAATTAAAAAAGATGTTCTTATATTTCATTTGGGTATTTGGCTTCCTTTTTGTATTCCATTGTATATTTCATTGTTAGATGAATAATTTTGATTACAAATGTGTTTGCAATATTGTGTGAGATCCTATGTCGATGTTTTATGGAAATATGACCTTTAAAAACAGAAAACCTCAAGAGATTGATGAAAACTCTCGGACGGTCGGCCGACCGCCCGCGCGAGCGCTCGCGTGACTATTCCTAGCGCGAGCGCATGAAGGTTAACCCTTCGAAGTTCTGCTTGTTTGTCTCAAAAACAGGGCGTCACAGGCAGCGCGTCGTAGCACGCATTCCAGATGTTTGTATATGAACGTCTCTTTGCCAGCTTCTTTGTTTCGGAGCTTCTAATTTGAACAAAAAGCAAAAGCTGATGCTTTCGGTGTACAGTATTTTTTGTCTTCTGCGTTGATACGAAAATGGAAGACGAAAAACGACTGTGACACGAACTTCGTGAGATGGTGCATTTGATGGCGTGGTATGGCGAAAAGCTCCGCTGGATTGTTTTCGACAAAGTGACGTCAGACTATCCGAAGAGCCCCGCAATAAAACTGCGTCAAATGATAGCCCATTAGCTGTCTCAAGGGTTCTGGCGCAGACATTGAACCGCATTGATTTTACGTTCCGTCACAAGGGCCCCGCCGATGGCAATCTGTTTTGCTTCCCTGGCGCCCATTATGTTGTATATAGAAGCGTGCTTTAAGATATAAGGTCAGCGCTAATTGTGGAAATTTTTAATTTTCTTGACCATTTACATCATTCACAGTCAAGGTGATTTGTAGTAGAATAACCAGAATTCTGCTAGACAAGCTCAAGTATTGTGGCATGAGTGGGACAGTGCACAAATGGTTTAATTCGTACCTAACTGGAAGAGTGCAGAAAGTTGAAATAAGCAGTTCTCATAATATGCAAAGATCAGCACATTCCTCAAACTGGGAACTATTAAGAATGGGGGTCCACAAGGGTTGGTCTTGGGTCCTTTGTGGTTCTTAATATACACTCCTGGAAATTGAAATAAGAACACCGTGAATTCATTGTCCCAGGAAGGGGAAACTTTATTGACACATTCCTGGGGTCAGATACATCACATGATCACACTGACAGAACCACAGGCACATAGACACAGGCAACAGAGAATGCACAATGTCGGCACTAGTACAGTGTATATCCACCTTTCGCAGCAATGCAGGCTGCTATTCTCCCATGGAGACGATCGTAGAGATGCTGGATGTAGTCCTGTGGAACGGCTTGCCATGCCATTTCCACCTGGCGCCTCGGTTGGACCAGCGTTCGTGCTGGACGTGCAGACCGCGTGAGACGACGCTTCATCCAGTCCCAAACATGCTCAATGGGGGACAGATCCGGAGATCTTGCTGGCCAGGGTAGTTGACTTACACCTTCTAGAGCACGTTGGGTCGCACGGGATACATGCGGACATGCATTGTCCTGTTGGAACAGCAAGTTCCCTTGCCGGTCTAGGAATGGTAGAACGATGGGTTCGATGACGGTTTGGATGTACCGTGCACTATTCAGTGTCCCCTCGACGATCACCAGTGGTGTACGGCCAGTGTAGGAGATCGCTCCCCACACCATGATGCCGGGTGTTGGCCCTGTGTGCCTCGGTCGTATGCAGTCCTGATTGTGGCGCTCACCTGCACGGCGCCAAACACGCATACGACCATCATTGGCACCAAGGCAGAAGCGACTCTCATCGCTGAAGACGACACATCTCCATTCGTCCCTCCATTCACGCCTGTCGCGACACCACTGGAGGCGGGCTGCACGATGTTGGGGCGGTTGCGAATGGTCCTCGCCGATACCCCAGGAGCAACAGTGTCCCTAATTTGCTGGGAAGTGGCGGTGCGGTCCCCTACGGCACTGCGTAGGATCCTACGGTCTTGGCGTGCATCCGTGCGTCGCTGTGGTTCGGTCCCAGGTCGACGGGCACGTGCACCTCCCGCCGACCACTGGCGACAACATCGATGTACTGTGGAGACCTCACGCCCCACGTGTTGAGCAATTCGGCGGTACGTCCACCCGGCCTCCCGCATGCCCACTATACGCCCTCTCTCAAAGTCCGTCAACTGCACATACGGTTCACGTCCACGCTGTCGCGGCATGCTACCAGTGTTAAAGACTGCGATGGAGCTCCGCATGCCACGGCAAACTGGCTGACACAGACGGCGGCGGTGCACAAATGCTGCGCAGCTAGCGCCATTCGACGGCCAACACCGCGGTTCCTGGTGTGTCCACTGTGCCGTGCGTGTGATCATTGCTTGTACAGCCCTCTCGCAGTGTCCGGAGCAAGTATGGTGGGTCTGACACACTGGTGTCCATGTGTTCTTTTTTCCATTTCCAGGAGTGTATATTAATGACCTGCCATTCTATATTCATGAAGAGGCAAAGTTAGTTCTCTTTGCTGATGATACAAGTATAGTAATCACACCTGACAAACAAGAATTAACTGATGAAATTGTCAATAATGTCTTTCAGAAAATTAGTAAGTTGTTCCTTGTAAACGGACTCTCACTGAATTTTGGTAAGACACAGTACATACAGTTCCGTACAGTAAATGGTATGACGCCATTAATAAATATAGACCTTAATCAGAAGCATATAGCTAAGGTAGAATATTCAAAGTTTTATGTGTGTCCATTGATGAGAGATTAAATTGGAAGAAACACATCGATGATCTGCTGAAACGTTTGAGTTCAGCTACTTATGCAATAAGGGTCATTGCAAATTTTGGCGATAAACAACTTAGTAAATTAGCTTACTACGCCTATTTTCACTCATTGCTTGCATATGGCATCATATTTTGGGGTAATTCATCACTGAGGCATAAAGTATTTATTGCAAAAAAGCGTGTAATCAGAATAATAGCTGGAGTCCACCCAAGATCATCCTGCAGACATTTATTTAAGGATCTAGGGATATTCACAGTAGCTTCTCAGTCTATATACTCTCTTATGAAATTTGTTATTAACAACCAAACCCAATTCAAAAGTAATAGCAGTGTGCATAACTACCATACTAGGAGAAAGGATGATCTTCACTATTCAAGATTAAATCTAACTTTGGCACAGAAAGGGGTGAATTACACTGCCACTAAAGTCTTTGGTCACTTACCAAATAGTATCAAAAGTCTGACAGATAACCAACAAGTATTTAAGAAGAAATTAAAAGAATTTCTGAATGACAACTCCTTCTACTCCATAGAGGAATTTTTAGATATAAATTAAGAAACAAAAAGAAAAAAAAACAAACAAAAAATTATTTAAAAAATTTAAAACAAAAACAAAAATAAATAAGTTGTTATATTAACTTAATTATGTTGTTAAATTAACTTTTTATGTCATGTATTGGAAAATTTGACTCGTTCCACATCATTACGAAATATCGTATTCATGATCCATGGAACTAGTATTAATCTAATCTAATCTAATCCTTTTGCACACGAGGCAAGAATACTATTCCAGTGGCTCGAGCAGCATGAGATAGCTTGTAGTTGACTTAACAGAACCCAAATTGGGTGGGTACCATTCGTATTGAACACACTGTCATTGTGCGCCAATTCTAAACTCGCAAATCACTTTACCATACCCTGGAATCGTAGGTCCTAACGAAGCCAGATGGTGCAGTGGCTGAGACAATGAACACGTACTCGGGAGGGACCGGTGTCAAATCCACATAGTTGATAGTGAAAGTTGGAGGTCTGTCTGAACGTCATCTCTTTGTTTTATTTTACATTGTGGCGCAGCAATACATCCGAAAGAATTTGGATTTATACGCATGTTCGTGAATGGCGTAATACTGCTTAGTTACGCAGCGTCCGTCAACGAATGTGGACTTCTAGAAGAGTCACAAGTATCCGTTACGAAAATGTGTGGCCGATCCAATACGTAATAAAATACGGAATACGAGAGGCCAGAAAGGAGAAAACATGCATAACCCATACAACACTGCAGTAGCTATGCATGTTCTCTCAGTGAAAGTTGGAGGTTTGTCTGAACGTCACCTCTTTGTTTTATTTTACTTTGTGGCGCAGCAATACATCCGAAAGAATTTGGATTTATACGCATGTTCGTGAATGGCGTAATACTGCTGAGTTACGCAGCGTTCGTCAACGAATGTGGACTTCTAGAAGAGTCACAAGTATCCGTTACGAAAATGTGTGGCCGATCCAATACGTAATAAAGTACGGAATACGAGAGGCCAGAAAGGAGAAAACATGCATAACCGATACAAAACTGCAGAAGCTATGCATGTTCTCTCAGAAACCTCAACGAAATTTGTGGGTCCGTGTTTTTATAAGATACTGGACAACAGATTAACTATACGTTGCATTTTGTGCTATTTGAGCTGATGGTCATATCGGCCTTAATTTGTAGCATACTGCAGACAAGCGCGTTTATTCCTACGTTTGGCATTTTAAACACGTGTAACACATGAGTTCTTCACAAAAATTCAATCGTCAGTCATTTTTGTACTATTCAGACATTCTATAAATAGATACAATTGTACATATTGAGCTAACTGAAACCTACAACGTGTTTCAAAATGAAAATTTAAAAAACGACATCTACCACGGTCTGTTTTTCACGCAACTGACAGTGCAGGTTTTTTTTTTTTTCCTTCGACACGGTACATTACAAAGGAAGAGTAGAATTTTACGTCCCGTCAAAGATGAAACCATTAGACAATATGTTTGTATCGGGGAATAGTGGTGAGTAAAATCGGCCGTGCCCTTTCAAAGGAACCTTTCTGGCATTTGCTATAAATGATTGTTTCAACCACGCAACCCGCAAATGAGGATGACCAGACGGGATCTGATCCGTCATCCTCCCAGATACTAGTCCAGAGTCTTACCACAAAACTGCTTCGCTTGAGAGATTGATTGTACCAACGAAAATTGTAAGCTACCGTTTTTTCTCCTAACGAACCTCTTCCATTAAAGTTGTGTTGCACTCCCCAGCAGTCAACACCTCGTCACATTTTTGTACTCATTTTACGAATTTTCTCAGTATTTCGTTCCCAAAGGTACAGAGCAGGCGTTAATGATATCTCTGATTACAATCCACTATGAGCAATCAGTTACTGCAATGTCGTAAGGACTATTGGTAACTTTTGGCTTCGATTTCATGTCGAAAATTTAAGTTCCTTATGAACGAAGAAATTTACGCATCAACAGCAAAGTAACATAGGTACTTCTGATTAAAAATAGGCCTAACGTAATCGCATTGTGTGTCAGGTGTACTACTGACATAGCAAGGCTTTTCGGAAAAGGAGTTTGTTAATCACTTTCTCCACAAGCTGCAATGACTGGCAAATAGAATTCATTGAACACCTAAAATGAAGACTTGTTGACATAAAATCTCCGCAGAGAATTGGCTCGGCACGCGTGTGTTTAGTACTGTCGATTGACCTGTTAAAAGACTTCAGTATACCTTTCACTAAAAATATGTAATAAACAGTGTATTTTTTAAATGAAAACGTGAGTAATTTTCGTTGTACAGGTCTTATCCACTCTACTACGCGTCCTCCATGGGACGTGTTATTTGTCCTCTTTCTTTGCTGAAACTAGATACAAGTAGGTGCTCTTACCTGTTTGTAATTGGAGCGCCATTATGCTGATGCCAGTCAAAAGTTCTTCATTTCGTTTACTAAGTTGCCCACCAGATTCTGCTTCTGCTTGGCCGGCCGGTGTGGCCGAGGGGTTCTAGGCACTACAGTCTGGAACCGCACGACCGCTACGATCGCAGGTTCGGATCCTGCCTCGGGCATGGATGTGTGTGATGTCCTTAGGTTAGTTAGGTTTAAGTAGTTCTAAGTTCTAGGGGACTGATGACCACAGATATTAAGTCCCATAGTGCTCAGAGCCATGTGAGCCAGCTTCTGCTTGGAGTCAATATTTTTGGCAAGTTTCTTCCATTTAACACAGTCCTTCGTATCCCTCCGTCAACCATTTATTCCTCCTGTTGTCTTGACCGCAGTCGATCTAGCGGTTCGCCTTTCGTGACCATATTGGTAACCAGACCAGACACGAAAGTTCATGATTTAAAATAAAAAAAAAATAAATAAAACCTTAGCCCTGTTACTACATCTTTATTCAGTTAAGCTGATTTCGTTCGTAGAACATCTTCAGATTGTCGAGTTGTGCTACAATAATGACATATGGCCTGGTTGTCGTATGAAGTGTCAAAGAAGAAATTCAAAAGCGATGATCGTAAATATTTTGCCGACCGCTTGGCGGAAGTAAGGCAAGCGGACACGGCATGCTGCGTACACCAGGTATACAGCTGAAATGGTTTTCGTTAATCATTAACAATTTCATCTTTTTCTGGAGTTTTCTACAAACGCTTCCGTCAGTTTTGTTGCAGGATGAGTCTGATATCTTCCGATCACATGTTCGTGCGATTGGCGTCCCCTTTGCTGGATTTAAATGCATTCCCTCAACATAATAGCCGAAACAGTTCTGATCAGCCATCCAGCGAGCACCAAAGCAGACTACTTCACGGACGAATGTTGTGCAGCTGGCTTCTTCCAACAGAACCAACATGACAGATATTGTACAGCTGGCTTCTTCCAACAGAACCAACATGACAGAAACAGCTTCTGACAGATGAAATAAGTCGCAGTCAATAAACATTAACTATCGCTTTGCGTCTGGTCACGCCCGAGGCCTGACCTGCTTGCTACCGTCGGCTATCACACTGTTAACTACGGTATGTACACTGAGGTGACAAAAGTCGTGGGGTAGCCCTAACACATAAACAGATGCGGTAGTAGCGCGAACACAAAATATAGGAGGGCAGTGCCTTGGCGAAGCTGTCATTTGTACTCAAGTGATGAACGTGAAAAGGTTTCCGACTTGATTATGATCGCACAACGGGGAATAACAGACTTTGAGCGTGGAATGGTTGTTGGAGCTAGACGCAATAGGCGCGTGTTACATTCCCACACAACGGTGAAATTTTTATGGATGACACTCCGCTGTTTCACTATGCCACAGTTGTTCGCGACTGGTTTGAAGAACATTTTCGACGCTTCGAGCGAATGATTTGGCCACCCAGATCCCCCGGCTTGAATACCATCGAACATTTATGGGACATAATCGAGATGTCAGTTAGTGCACAAAAACCTGCACCGGCAACACTCTCGTAGTTATGAATGGCAATACAGGGTGATTTTTTCCACCGCGTACAAACTCTAGGGATTGGTCAAAGAGAGGATACGGAACAAAAACGGTCTAATGAACTCATGTCCGGAAATGTATGGTTTCCTTGCGAAAGACCATTTATTTAGTCATACATTGTTACAGAGACTGCGGTCTAATACGCGCTGTACCATGCAGCCACAGTTACAGTATGTGTTGTAACTGGTTTCCATGTGCCTCAACGCATTCGTGTACGCGCCGTAGTATGTTCTGTCTCACTGTCTCACATGTTTACGACTGCCAGGCTGCATCCGAACAGTGTCAAAGGCAGCATGAATACGCTGCTCCAGGGTTTCCACATCTGGAATGGGGTCTGAGTGCACGATACTTCTGAGACGGCCCCATAACCATAAATCGCACGAGTTGAGATCCAATGAACGCGCAGGCAATGCAACTGGACCCCCTCGTCCGAGCCATCGACCAGGGAAGATACGATTGAGACACGTCCGAACATTAACGGCGAAGTAGGCTGGAGCGTTGTCATGTAGCAGACACGGAATCCTTCTAATCATCAATGGCACTTCTTCCAGCAGGGGAGGCAAAGTCACCCGCATGAAACGCAGTTAGTTCCGGCCTGTTAGGCGACGTGGAAGGAAGACTGGTCCCTAAATACGGTCACCAATTATCCCGGCCCACACACTCCGGCTGCACCGAAGCTGATGATTCGCTGTCACCATACTGAGAAGGCTCTGCATACTCTGCATATTATCCCACACACGACGGGCTGCACGCTGCAGCGCGTATTAGATCGCAGTCTCTGTAACAAAGTATGGTTGAGTAAGTGGTCTCTAGCATGGAAACCATACGTTTCCAGACATAAGATCATTAGACCTTTTCTGTTTGTACCCTGTCCTCGATCAATCCCTAAAGATTGTACATGGTGGAGAAAATCACACTGTAGAGGCAGCATGGCTCAATATTTCTGCAGTTGACTTCCAACGACTTGTAAGTGCATGTCACGTCGAGTTCCTGCACTACGCGGACAAAAGAAGGTCCGACATGATATTAGGAGGTATTCCTTAACTTTTGTCACCTCAGTTTATACGTACGTACTTTTAAAAGACACATTTTTTAATCCGTTAGATGTTGTGTGGGATATTAGCTTTACGAATAGTTCGATGCGGATCTCCAACACTGTCGTTTCTCATAATTTTCTCTTCATTTCAGCATAACCTACTGCGATTCTTTCTTTGGATCATCCTTCAACTACAGTTTCTGGCAACGACTCAGGTCGTCATATGTGCTCAACCGTTGTTTCTCTACGATTCGCACAATTGTTTATTCGGCATATTTTCCTCAGTGACTTGAGCAGAAAGTATACATTCGATACTCTATGAGTCTATCAAATCTTCAACAGTCCCCTGTGACAGCACATTTCAAAAGCTTCTACACTATTTTTTTTTTTTTTTTGTTCATTTCTGTCTTCACTTTTGTCCATGTTTCGCGACCATATTAGCTGTGCTCCAAATGTAGTTTTAGATCTTTTTCTGGACTTATTGTTTATGTTTTTGAATGTTGTAACTTACTTTTATTGAAAGCTTTCTTGCCTTATGTAATCCTTCGTACTATGTCTTCCCAGATTTTTCCTTCATTATCTATTGTACATCCGAGAATGTGAAATTTGTTCTCTGCTTCTCCTTCTTCTTCTTCTTGTCGAAGTTTAATATTAAGCGACATGAAATGCCCACTTGCAGCTCATTCCTCAGTTTCCATTTTGTTCATGTACTTTTTTTAGCCATTAGGCATAATTGCGAACACATTTCATTTCATTACGCGCATAACTCAATTCGTGTTCATTTTTGAAGGTCGCCAGTTTTGTGGTTGGTTGGTTGTTTGGGGAAGGAGACCAGACAGCGTGGTCATCGGTCTCATCGGATTAGGGAAGGAAGTCGGCCGTGCCCTTTCAGGGGAACCATCCCGGCATTTGCCTGGAGCGATTTAGGGAAATCACGGAAAACCTAAATCAGGATGGCCGGACGCGGGATTGAACCGTCGTCCTCCCGAATGCGAGTCCAGTGTCTAACCACTGCGCAACCTCGCTCGGTCGCCAGTTTTGTGCTCACTAAAGTGTTTATGATGCTTTTCTATCCGTCGCATACAGCTCCCACATGGAAAGTTGTTTCTCATAAAAATACTGAATTGCACTCTCTAATTGATACCATACTACCTAAAAATTAACAATTAAACATTTTACTCCATTCCACATTATCAGAAGCCTTTTCCAAGTATAATAACGTGGTGTATGTTTCCTTTTTTTTTTTTTAACAGCAGTATTAACATTGCCTCTTGAGTGTCCACCCTCCTCCTCGATACAAACTGGCTCTCTCTTGATCTAATTTCAATTTTCAATTCCATTTTTCGAAGGAAGAATGGAAGAAGGAAGGAAGAAAGGTTGTGGTTAACGGCCCGTCGACATCGAGGTCATTAGAGACGGAGCACAAGCTCCGATTGTGTCAAGAATGGGAAAGTAAATCGGCCGTGTCCTTTCGAGGGAACCACCCCGGCATTTGCCTGAAGTGATTTAGCGAAAGCTTGGAAAAACTAAATCTTGATGGCCGGATGCGGATTTGAAACTTCGTCCTCCAGATTACGAGTCCACAGTGCTAACCACTGCGCCATCTCGCTTAGTCCATTATTCTATAAAATACTCTTGTGAATATTTTTGATGCATATGATAGTAAACAGATTGTATAGTAAACAACCATTCACTTCTTCGTAATTATTTTCTTTTAAAAGACTAATGGGATTTCTGTAGTTACATTAATTTCTTTCGTGTTGTTATGTAGTTCATCCTCCGTCAATTAGCTTGATGACCGTTACATTGCCGCTATTATTTCATCATTAGGTACCTCGTCACACGTCCGTTGGAAATTCGTGCAAAGCTTTTTGAAATTTATGTTATTGCACCACGTCCTGTTTTCTAGCTGGTCTACTTTGTTAGTGGCATTTATGTGACTCAAACAAGATCTGTTGTAATCCTTAAATTTTTAGCCTTTGTTATTCAGGATTTGATTGGCATTTGACTTAGAAACAATGTCAACCTATTTCTTTTCTTCTGAGCACCTGTACAGATTCTCCATTATTGTTTCCATATTCTTACTTTATTTTCACTCTGAATTACTCAATTTTCTTTTCGTCTCAAATCATTTTACTCCTTGGTTTTTTTGCCAAAAATGATTGTTGATATAAATGAGATGTACAATATTGTGCATATTCTGCAGCATTAATTTAGTTCGTAAGTCCGATTTTATGTTACAATGCCAACATCAGATTTCCTACATTTACAGAAAATTCCAATCCGGAGAGAGTTGTATTAATGGTATTCACTTTCAAGGCTATTACATTTTAGTCGTTTCTTTAATTGCAGTTTACCATCTGTTATCCGTGGATGCATATTTTCTGCCTATTTCTAATACTAGCAATTTTCTGCTTCATTTGACATTCCTGTCCCACTTTTGTATCTACGTGTATACATAAGTCATGTAGAGGTATGTTTCAAATGGCTTTTGATGTAGTAATGTCGCGAGTGGTGCTCGTGAATAAAGACTGTTGACAAGTATCTCGAAGATCTTAAATTTTCCCTTCATGGTCTGTTCGCAATAATCATTAAGGAGGAAGCAATATATTGATTGAATGTTCTAGAAACGTACGCTCTCTGAATTTTAGCGATAAACCATTCTTTGATGCACCATGCCTCTGCAATTGGATGGTCATCTTCAGAATGCATTCATGCTTACTAAACGAAAGTCTAAAGTAATGCGCTGCTGTTCTTTGGATCTTGTCTGTTTCTTCTGTCAATCATATTTTCTAAAGATCCTATACTGATTAGCAATTTTAAAGTAACGGTCCAACTAGGTTTGTGATAACGATCTCCTCCGTGTGGGGATTGCCCTTCCTGATGGGCAATTCCTCAAATGAATCTGTCTGGTATCAGCCTATACTGAGACTATTAGTTTTATACATTACTGCCCATTAAAATTGCTACACCACGAAGATGACGTGCTACAGACGAGAAATTTAAACGACAGGAACAAGAAGCTCTGATATGCAAGTGATTAGCTTTTCAGAGCATTCACACATGGTTGGCGCCGGTGGCGACACCTACAACGTGCTGACTTGAGGAAAGTTTCCAACCGATTTCTCATACACAAACAGCAGTTGACCGGCGTTACCCGGTGAAACGTTGTTGTGATGCCTCGTGTAAGGAGGAGAAATGCATACCATCACGTTTCCGACTTTGATAAAGGTCGGATTGTAGCCTATCACGATTGCGGTTTATCGTATCGCGACATTACTACTCGTGTTGGTCGAGATCGAATGACTGTTAGCAGAATATGGAATCGGTGAGTTCAGGAGGGTAATAGGGAACGCCGTGCTGGATCCCAACGACCTCGTATCACTAGCAGTCGAGATGACAGGCATCTTATCCGCATGGCTGTAACGGATCGTGCAGCCACGTCTCGATCCCTGAGTCAACAGATGGGGACGTTTGCAAGACAACAACCATCTGCACGAACAGTTCGACGACGTTTGCAGCAGCATAGACTATCAGCTCAGAGACCATGGCTGCGGTTACCCTTGACGCTGCAACACAGACAGGAGCGCCTGCGCCGGCCGGAGTGGCCGTGCTGTTCTAGGCGCTGCAGTCTGGAACCGAGCGACCGCTACGGTCGCAGGTTCGAATCCTGCCTTGGGCATGGATGTGTGTGATGTCCTTAGGTTAGTTAGGTTTAATTAGTTCTAAGTTCTAGGCGACTGATGACCTCAGAAGTTAAGTAGCATAGTGCTCAGAGCCAGGAGCGCCTGCGATGGTGTACTCAACGACGAACCTGGGTGCACGAATGACAAAACGTCATTTTTTTGGATGAATCCAGGTTCTGTTTACAAGCATCATGACGGTCGCATCCGTGTTTGGCGACATCGCGGTGAACGCATATTGGAAGCGTGTATTCGTCATCGCCATACTGGCGTATCACCCGGCGTGATGGTATGGGGTTCCATTGGTTACACGTCTCGGTCACCTCTTGTTCGCATTGACGGCACTTTTAACAGTGGACGTTACATTTCAGATGTGTTACGACCCGTGGCTGTACCCTTCATTTGATCCCTGCGAAACCCTACATTTCAGCAGGATAGTGCACGACCGCATGTTGCAGGTCCTGTACGAGCCTTTCTGGATATAGAGAACGTTTTACTGCTGCCCTGGCCAGCACATTCTCCAGATCTCTGACCAACTGAAAACGCCTGGTCAATGATGGCCGAGCAACTGGCTCGTCACAATACGCCAGTCACTACTCTTGATGAACTGTGGTATCGTGTTGAAGCTGCACGGGCAGTTGTACCTGTACACGCTATCCAAGCTCTGTTTGACTCAATGCCCAGGCGTATCAAGGCCGTTATTACGGCGAGAGGTGCTTGTTCTGGGTACTGATTTCTCAGGATCTATGCACCCAAATTGCGTGAAAATGTAATCACATATCAGTTCTAGTATAATATATTTGTCCAATGAATACCCGTTTGTCATATGCATTTCTTCTTGGTGTAGCAATTTTAATGGCCAGTAGTGTATGATCGTTTCTCTTGTAATCGTGGTGTACGCATATTGCCAGGTACTTCATTGACTTGACTGCCTTCAGAGAAAAGAAATTTTCTGAATTGGACGGAAAAGCGATAAATGTGATACGTATGTTTGGTATCCCACCGCTGTCTGGGCATCTCCAGACGTGTCTTCGAAGGTTATTTGGGCTGAGTTCGAAGCGGAACTCATTGAAGACAACTCAGCTCCAGTTAATGAGACTCCAGGCCGAAGATGCGTCTGAAGACGCCGCAGCCAGGAGTGGGATACCAACCTGATTGTCCCCCGCCATAAGGCCCGACAGCCCAGGAGTGATGGTCTGGGGAGCCATTGTGCCACATCCTTTCATAGCAGGACCCCTCTGGTTGTCATCCGCGGCGCCCTTACAGCATCCGCGGTATGTCGACGACATTCCGTGCCCCTCTTTGTTGAACTTCAAGGCAAGTCATCCTGCACTTACATTTCAGCAAGATAATGCGTCACCGCCTCCGCCCCCCCTCCCCCCTCACACACACACACACACACACACACACACACACACACACACACACACACACACACACACACACAAACACACAGCGAGAGTTTCTAGCGTTTGTCTTCGTGCTTGACAAACCCTACCTTGCCCAGCAAGATCGCCGGCACTCTCCGAGTTGAGAATGTTTTGAGCATTATGCGCAGAGCCCTCCAATCAATTCTGGACTTTGCCGTTCTAACGCGCCAATTGGACAGAATTTGTCATGATATCCCTCAGGAGGACATCCAACGACTATCAGTCAATGCCAGCCCGCCCGGTTGGCCGTGCGGTCTAACACACGGCTTTGCCTGGTCCCCGGCACGAATCCGCCCGGTGGATTTGTGTCGAGGTCCGGTGAACCGGCCAGTCTGTGGATGGTTTTTAGGCGGTTTTCCATCTGCCTCGGCGAATGCGGGCCGGTTCCCCTTATTCCGTCTGTTACATTATGTCGGCGATTGCTGTGCAAACAAGTTCTCCACGTACGCGTACACCACCATTACTGTACCACGCAAACATAGGGGTTACACTCGTCTGGTGTGAGACGTTCCCTGGGGAGTCCACCGGGGGCCGAACTGCTCAATAACCCTGGGTTCGGTGTGAGGCGGCGGAGGGGTGAAGTGGACTGCGGTAGCTGTCGTGGGGTTGTGGGCCACTGTGGCTGCGGCGGGAACGGAGCCTCTCCGTCGTTTCTAGGTCCCCGGTTAACATACAATACAATACAATACAATCAGTAAATGCCAAGCTGAATAACTGTTGGAAAACATTTTATTGACTTGCTCAGTTCGCCAGGTGTTTCTATTGAATAAATCATCCATTTTTTCTGAAACTGGAATCGTTTGCTTGTTCGTACGTGTACAACATGTCTACCCATTCAGTTAATTCCTTTCTGATGCGATTTTTTTTTAGTCTATTCCTTTCGTCACTTATTCGTCTAGTGCTGTCTGAGTTTTTACTTCTCTGAACTTCTCTAGGTTTGGACATTTCGTCTGCCTTAATTTTCCGGGACCACTGTAAATGTCTAACACGACCAGGCGAAACGTTGCTGACAAGGGAACATCCCCATCGCACCCCCCTCAGATTTAGTTATAAGTTGGCACTGTGGATAGGCCTTGATAAAATGAACACAGATCAATCGAGAAAACAGGAAGAAGTTGTGTGGAACTATGAAAAAAATAAGAAAAATATACAAACTGAGTAGTCCATGCCAAAGACAGGCAACATCAAGGATAATGTGCGCTCAGAAGCGCTGTGGTCCCGTGGTTAGCGTGAGCAGATGCAGGACGAGAGGTCCTTGGTTCAAATCTTCCCTCGAGTGGGAGAAGTTTAATTTTTTATTTTCGGACAATTATTATCTGTCCGTCCGTCCGTCCGTCCGATGCGAGATAACTGCGCCGTAGTATGGGGACGCTATACCTAAACAAACATCGAAACAGACGACGTCAGTCGATTACAGCGCACGGAAGAGACAGTATTCCTGCTAACGAGGCTCCCTGGCTGGCAGTTGACTGTTCGCTACTTTGGACGAGAGTGCATTAAATACGTGAGATGTATTCCGTGGGCAATATGAATACAGCAAATATAGCTCGCGACTTCAATAACAATCGCGCGGTTTTGCGGTGCGGTCGTACAACACAGACACTAAACTTATTACAGTGAACAGAGACGTCAATGAACGAACGGACAGATGATAACTTTGCGAAGATAAAGAAAGTAAACTTTTTACTCGAGGGAAGACTTGAACCAAGGACCTCTCGTTCCGCAGCTGCTCACGCTGACCACGGGACCACGGCGCTCCTTAGTTCACACTATCCTTGATGTTACCTATCTTGCGCATGGACTAGTCAGTTTGTATATTTTGCTTATTTTTTTCATAGTTCCACACAATTTCTTCCTGTTTTCCCGATTGATCTGTGTTCAGGTTTTCAAGGCCTATTCACTGTGCCAACTTATAACTAAATCTGAGGGGGGTGCGATGGGGAGGTTCCCTTGTGAGTAAGGGAAAGGTACAAATTTTCGGTTGCAAAAGATAGGTGTTAATTAGAGGACTGTCCCGCTATAGATTGACGAGCTTTAACAATGCAGATGGGGAAGGATGCTTCCCCCTCAGAAGACTGTTATTCAAAATTTCGTTTGGCGTGTGCTGAAGCGAGCGTTGGAGCCCAGAATGAACAGCCGAGCTCCGCGGGGGAACGGCGACGCACGCGAGCCGCGGTGCAGGCGGCGTGACGGTGGGCATTCTGTCTCGGCTTGTCAGCCCCCGGCCGCAGAGCAAGGCTTTGTGGGGGGAAGGGGCGGGAGCACCTGCCGCTGCTCGTTTACCTGCACTAACTTCAGTCGCCAGCGAAATGGCGAGGCGCGGAGCCAGCAACATTCACGAGGCCGCACTCGCGCGGAATGTGCCGGGGCTCGACAAGTGAAGTTAGTTCTGGCGATATTAGACGACGGCTCTTTGAGTACTGCAGAGCACCAATCACGCCATCGATTGAAGACTCGTCGTTGTGAAAGTAGAAGAGATACGAGACCCGGCATATTTAACATCGAACTGAATCGCTACGGTTCACAGATGAGTGAATGAATGCGACTAGTGACAACATTCAAAGAGAACTTTTACAGGATTCCTTCCTAATTTCAGCAATTGAATGCTTTCGTCACAGGGTAAGGAGGAAGGAGAAATGAAAAGATGAAGCTTCATATCTGCTGCGGCGAGAATATTGCTCGGGTGGGGCCAAAACTAAACAGAGGAAGTCAAATTAAGCACCTTTCAGCCGTCTGGTTTCCAACCTTATTTTATTTGGCAAACAGTTTTCCAGGATGCTACTCCAGGAGAGTGTAAAATGAATGTGCGCAACGGAAAATAATAAACGCTAAAATGAAGATTTGGCCTTGTCTGACTATCCCCTGAAGCAGGATCTTTTAATTCTAGCCGGCTGCGGTGACCGAGTGGTTCTAGGCGCTTCAGTCCGGAACCGCGTGACTGCTACGGTCGCAGTTTCGAATCCTGCCTCGGGCATGGATGTGTGTGCTCTCCTTAGGTTAGTTAGGTTTACGTAGTTCTAAGTTTTAGGGGACTGATAACTTCTGATGATAAGTCCCATAGTGCTCAGAGCCATTTTTTGTTTAATTATATAAATTACAATCTAAACATAAATGAATTATGAAGGCAACTAATCCTGCTAAATGATAAACGCTCGTATATTATACATTTATTGTAGATTAAAAAACTATTCCTAAGTGAAATTACTAATCAGTTACCCAACTTTGCCACTTATTAAGACTGCGCGGTGTAATATCAGTAACGCGAAATGACTGACATCATCTACGTACTAAACACTAGAAGACACTACTTTCAAAGATGATCTACGATGGTGTGGAACCTCAGTGGAAATAAACTAACGTGATCACAGCTGCTTAGCTTCTATAGCCCTAATAAGCCGAAGCACTTTGCGATATCACCGTCTGTACGGCGTCCGGTGCGTCGAAGTGATGGTTCTCGTACTCGTCTGCGACGATGGAAGAACTCCAGCCATAAAAATAAAAACTCTTTCCAACACTAGGACGGCAGAAGGCGGTCCTCTGACTAATATACTCTAATACTGCCTTCTCCTCTCTGTGTTCTACAGACGAGAAACGCGAACTCCCAGCCACAAGGACGGAGTTTAGATAACGTCTCAACATGAGTATAGGCAGAGGAAGTGCTCTCAATTACTGAACGCTGCGTACTCAACGACGACTTCCAACCCGGAGGTGAAGTCCAGAATCCTACAGGTTCGCAACAGTACAGTGCCTAACTGTTCTAACTATAAACTCTCCTGAGAGTAAAGACAGCAAGTCTGTCTGTTCCAGCAAAGCTGATATTGAGCGACCGCCACACACGGGCGCTCACAACGGAAGATCACGTCTCTCCACTGCTGGCCTCCCAGCAAGGCTCGGCTCCCCACCGTCGTAATTCCGAAACGAATCATATTCCCGAAACCACGGAATATTCTCCCTCTCTAAAGATTTTCCGAACGCCGACCAACCATATTTTAGTCTTTTGTCCAGCGTGGAAAATTTGCGAGGAAAGTACTATACGCGTACAATGGTACGCTTTTGAGTAAAAATCCTTGGAAATAACCCACCCTGCGTGGTTTCCGATCAGACGCTTCCTTGTTCCTCTCAGCTGCGTCCAAGATTTTCGT
This sequence comes from Schistocerca americana, assembly GCF_021461395.2. Classification (NCBI taxonomy): domain Eukaryota; kingdom Metazoa; phylum Arthropoda; class Insecta; order Orthoptera; family Acrididae; genus Schistocerca; species Schistocerca americana. Next base: position 691,660,180 of record NC_060122.1, read on the forward strand.
ATTTTCCGAAGCATAATCCTTCCCGTCCGGCCGGTCGCGACTCTATTGTGTCCCAGTGCTCAGCTGTCCCAACGTCCGTCTTGCTACTTTCTGTGTTTAAGTAGGACCAACACACCTGTGTGGGCCTTCCACCCAGGGCCTGATTTCCACATGCCGTTTCATTTCCACTATCGTTCCAACCTCTACTACTATGGTAATAAAGACGCGCCATCACCTTTCATGCAATAAGCGGTAACAATTATTTACAAGACGTACGTGAAAATGTCAGACTCCTATATATTTATATATACGATGTACAATCTATCACATGCTACCTAATTGTGTTTTTAGGTCACGGCAAAGTATGGGGATGGGTGCTTGTAAAGTGCGAAATTATAGCCACCTTACAGTTTCAGCGCTTTACTACGCTAACTTCTGGCCCCTGACCGACGTGTAGGAAGATTCTACCTTGCTTGTGATCGAAACAGGGACCATCGTCGGCAGATGTTGGTTGAAGTGATCGCTATAGCAAAAATCTGCTAATACCAGAACTGCTGGCCGCTGTTTTGATCACAACAGAGGTAGAAATGAAATGATAATTAAATGGACACCCTAGCTGCAAACAGGCGTTGATCTACTTCATTGGGGACATGTTGAAAATGTGTGCTCCGACCGGGACTCGAACCCGGGATCTCCTGCTTACATGGCAGACGCTCTATCCATCTGAGCCACCGCGGGCACAGAGGATAGTGCGTCTGCAGGGACTTATCCCTTTCACGCTCCCCGTGAGATCCACATTCCCAACATGTCCACACCACTACATTCGTACTGCGCCTAATAGATGTGTGTGGTGTGCACATGTTGGGAATGTGGATCTCACGGGGAGCGTGCAAGGGATAAGTCCCTGCAGACGCACTATCCTCTGTGCCCGCGGTGGCTCAGATGGATAGAGCGTCTGCCATGTAAGCAGGAGATCCCGGGTTCGAGTCCCGATCGGGGCACACATTTTCAACATGTCCCCAATGAAGTAGATCAGCGCCTGTTTGCAGCTAGGGTGTCCATTTAATTATCATTTCATTTCTAGCAAAGCTGCATGGTCATCCACGGTTACTGTTCTTTCGGGAAGAGATACTACCGTCATATACAGAGGTAGAACCTTTCTACATGTCGGTCAGGGCCCTGAAGATGGCGTAGTAAAGCGCTGAAACTGGTTGCCAATTAAATTAAGGTTGGAAACTAGACGGCTGAAAGGTGTTTAATTTAACATCCTGTATCGAACAGACGAGGCCCGCGACCATCTCTAAAAAGATGGACATACACAGACAAAATAAATAGGACAATTTTTAAGGTCTATAAATGAAATAAACCTTTGTTGGTTACCGATTTCGGTCACTCACAGGCAAACGTCACGATACTGACCTCAGGTCTTAAGGAGAAAAAAGCGCATTAGCAAGATATCAGCCCGAGCAGTCGATCCCGCTCAAAAATTGGGCCATAATTCTGATGGTAACGGAGTTAAGACCTTGTGAAAGTATAGCCTTTAAACTTCGCGCACGTCGTTTGTCACTCGCACCGCCCCATTGCCGCCGCTATATGACCGAGCGCTACGCTACAGTAGACTCACTAAGAGGGTGTTCATAATGCCGTTGAACCAACAAGCGATAGTGCTTTTTTCATTGTGTTAAAGTGCTCGGTTTGCAACCTGTAGCTAGTGCCAGAGATATCTGTGCTTTGAACAGTTTTATATTGAGATTCACAAATGCAGTGCAATTAATGGACCTTTCTTCACCTTCAACATCCCGTGAATAGGAGGGCGCTGGTTGTGACTCCGCTGCACAGTACTTCGCACTCGGGCATTAGGCAGCTGCAGGCGGCAAAGCGAGTGACAAACAACTGGAGCATGCGAAGTTTAGAAAAGCTGTACGTGCAGAAGGTCACAACTGCGTACTGTCAGAATTATGGCTCAAATTTTCGGGCAGGATCGATTGCTCGGGCTTATATCTTGTAAGTGTGCTTTTCTCTTCCTAAAATGCTAGGCCATGTTCTTGATGTTACCTTGTCAGACCATCGTCACCGAAAGACTATCACCAGAAAAATAAGAAATGCAATGTACACATTATGTCCAGCAAATAACGTCAACGCAAAGATTAAAAGGGATATAAAAGTACTTAAAAAGGCAAGTACGTCAGATGGAAAAGCAGTTCATCTTTATGTTTAGAAATTCCTGAACGCTACAATGACTGTACACGTCCATCTATTAAGTAACACGGCCTTTAATTACAACAAATGGGTCTTACAATAGGACACAATCAAATGTAGAGGACCTATCATGAAGACTGACCCTAGTTGACCAGAGATCAACACAGACCACATGTTTCGCAAGAACCCCAAAGAATACAATACAAAATATGTCCGACCATATTCAGTGTGGATTGTCAACAAACACATACACTCCCAGCAGCCAAAAAAGCGGAAGATATACTTCACTGCTTCAACCTTTTCGACAGCCAACAGTGTATATCTTAGTTGACAACTGACATTGAATATGGTAGTACTGCTAAACATTTAATCTGTCTTGTTCTCTAGTCAATTATGATAAGTCTTAATAAAATCTTCTCGGGCTTCCAGGCGCTTCAAATGGTTCAAATCTCACGAGCTTTCGACCGAGCTCTCTCGGCCATTGTCAAGTGGTAAATGGCTGCCGTGTCGATGTAGCCTCACGGCGCTGCTGGCTGTGACGTCACTGATGCTCTCTTCCGCGCCAACTTTGGTAATGTTTTCACTCCGCATCCATTGCACCCGCTTCAGTCTCGCGATGGCCGGATCGTTTCAGCTGCAAAGTGCCGTCCTTGTTGTTGGTATTTTCAGATATTTTTATTTCTATCGCTTTTATTATGATGCTGTCCCAAAATACTTTCCTCCTTATAATGACAGACGTTTCGTCGAATAGAATTCGGTGTCGATTTTCTAAAGCGTGTTCTGCCACGGCTGATTTTTCAGGCTAGCGTGTTCCGTCCGGCGTTGCTCCACAGTGCGTGCAGTTTGGCCGACGTAGTAGGAGCCACACTGACGTGGTATCTGTACGCTCCAGGCATTTTAAGTCTTAGCTCGGACCTCACAGGCCTCATGAGCTGCCGTACTTTTTCTGGGAACCTGAACACTGATGAGATGTCGTCTCTCTTCAGGAGACGGCTAATCTTTCCCGACACTGTGTCACAGAAAAGCAAAAACGCGAGTTTCTTGTTCTCTTCTTCGATGGTGTTACTCTTGGGTGTCTGTGCCTGTAATACCTGGCGGCGATTGCAACCATTTTCCCGGAAGACTTTTCATAGGTGGCTTAGTTCTAGGCGCAGATTTTCAGCGTCTGAGACGACTTTCGCACGGTGGGCGAACGTATACAGAACGGCACGTTTTTGGGCCCGATGATCGTGGTTACGAGCGTGCAGATCCGATCCGTGTGTGTGTATAGGTGTCCATTGATTTACCAGCGAACTAGGACGTCAAGGAAAGGCAATGCACCACCTATCTCTACTCCCATCGTAAACCTAATGTGGTCGTGAATGCCGTTCAGGTGTTCTGAAAATTCTCCCAGTTTTTCACGTCCATGGGGCCACATGATAAAATTGTCGTCAACGTAACTATAAAAGCAACTTGGCCTATCTGGAGCCGTGTCCAAAGTGATGTCTTCACATTTCTCCATAAAAAGGTTGGCTATGGATGGAGCTAACGGACCTCCCCATCCCCATGCCGTCCAACAGGTCGAAATATTGGTCACCAAATAGAAAATATGACGATGTCAACATATGCTTAAACATTTGTAACCTGCCCCTCACTTATCGACCTTAATGACAGTGAAAAATTAAACCGCGTGCACTTAATGGAAATTTGGGAAAAGCAATCGTCACCGAAGTTAATTTGTCGGTAAAGAGGAAGGAAAGGGTTAAATCTAAATGAAAGGAAAAATGCAAACGAAATTGGTGGAAATTAATTTTGAGAAAAGGGTAAAATTAATAAAGAAAGTAAATGTGCGGTCGTTACGTTAACAAATAATTGGCGGTAATTAGATATTTGAGATTTGGGGAAAATTACGGTCGCCAGTCCTATGGACAACAACTATAATAACTGAAAATGAAAGATTAATGCACATATAATTAGCACTAAAAGCGTGGCAACTGAAGGTTGACACGTGTTGTGTGAAAACTGAATGTTTATCAGATGTAATAAATTTCGCTACACTCGGACTTAATTTAGCAAAAGAATTAATAAAACCGGAAAACTGAAAGTTAATTTAGGGACTGGAGTTAATAGTGAGCTTTCTTTCTGAAGCACATCGAAATCCAGTAAAATACGGTTAGTCTTGGACTACCTCAACAATCATTTCAAAAGCTACTTGAATCTACGCAATTTAAAAATAAGATATTTAACTTTGAACTTGAATTTAATGATTTTGAACAATTAACAATAGTAAAATTTAGTACGTACCAAGCTCAGCTGCAGTCACAGGTAAGCTAAAATATGGTAACAAAACTCGCACTCTTAATTTTTGCTTGTGTAATCTAAATATTGTAGCCAGCTATGAATACCTTAACTGAACTTTGAAATTAAAGCAGTGAAATGGAATGATATTACTTTAATGCTGGCGTTTGAATTTCAACGACACTCTGGTTCATTCCGGAAAAGGAAGGGACCCTGCTTGGTAATGCAATTGAGACAATGAGCAACGAAGGTTCATGCTAAGTTACTGTAATTTTGTTAATGGAACAGTTTGAAAAGCTGAGGTCTGCCATACAGTTCTAAAACTTTACGTGCTTCCAGTCTTCCTTAGTTGATTGAAGGTTTGAAGTCGTCGATCGAGGAGGTGGCGACAGTCACTCATTGTCGACCGTTGCTGTTGCAAAAGCTGGATGTTGGCGCACCTTCTTCTCGATACGGTCACCAGGCGAAACGGGCTCTTGATGTGCGCCAGCTAATGCTTCCCGTCCGCGACACCATGTCAGAAACTATCATAGCAAGTCGAGCGCAATCACATGCTGCCAAACCCTGAAAGCGCGGCAACTCGCGGGAGCGTCACACAACACACTTGTTCCACTGCCCTACTCCCGCCAGACTCCCTCTGCCCGCGCTCCATGCAGCAGAGTTAACACTACCAAAGATCCTAAACACTTTGGTTCTTCACACGACCTATCGATGTAATCGTTCGATAGCATAGTTTTCCCTAGGCCAGACCCAGCGTAAAATACAAATAATATTTACAAAACAAACCAATTATACATCGATATATATATATATATATATATATATATATATATATATAAATAGTAAAACAATTACAATATATAAAGACACAGAAGTGTCATATCTTCAGGTAACAAAATAAGGAAAAAAAATTATAGCACAATAGATGGAAATAGGAGGATATGCATTTCCGGTGTTACACATTCCCACAGGACTGCATAGACCTCTCCCATTCGATAGTACAACTGATGTTCACTAATAGGGTTCCGGATATTTTTTATCAGATAATGTACTACTAAAACCACACTGCACTTCCGTAGGCATCAGAAGGATACGATTGGACTATGTAAAACTTGAGCTTCTCCCGGTGTAGCAAATGCTCAAGTAACGTACGGGAATGCAGCGGAGTAAAGTCCTCTTTAACCGCCCAAGACTTAAACGGACCTTTTCCCTGTTGCCATTAGCTGGAGGTGAATTAATGTGACACATTAACTTGTAATTGTGTTGATGCAAGTCTCCCTCTTTATTGTTGCGATCAGCTAGAGGTGAATTAATGTGTTACATTACTTTTTAAGCTTTTGAACAACATAATTATGTCGACGCCGCAACAAAATGAAAGTGCACACTGCAATCACTCTCCGCTACTGCGAATTCCATCGAACTTCCGCAAGCAACGAGTTTCTCCGGACAAATCGCATTTTCAAATAATATACGGGAATGTAGCCGGGAACATCCATGACGACGTTACCCGGAATAATTCTCGGAAGCCACTTAATATTAGACTAATTACCACACACACACAGAGGCATTTAAGTAGCCTTCATTCCACCGCCCCATACGCGAATGGAACGGGAATAATCTCTAATACGTCATGGTATGGGGAGTACCCTCTGCCAAACACTTTACAATTGTTTTCACGGAATGGGTAAAAACGTTTATAGATTGAATGCTAACTCAACTGGAGGGGAACAGGGGAAGAAATCTTCTTTGACCTAATCTCAGAAAGCGTACAGACAGCTGAATTTATCTGGTACACGGCTATAGCCTACCGTGCTTCTGAGGCTGGGACTGCATGGAAAACCCATACCTCGATGTCCGGGTGGTGATTTGAACCCGCTCTTCCAGAATACGATTGTAGTGCGTTAACAATTGAGCCACCACTCTCGATGTGGTGTAGGAAACGTGCATCCGATTACCTTTGAAGCCGACTGCCGCTATGTGATGGTGTGGTGCCGTCGTTTGGTAGGTCAGGCTATAACTGAATATAAGTGGTAGAGTAAATTGAGGCACGTTCTTAACGGAAAACAGAGTATCTAAATGGTTCAAATGGCTCTGAGCACTATGGGACTTAACATCTGTGGTCATCAGTCCCCTAGAACTTAGAACTACTTAAACCTAACTAACCTAAGGACATCACACACATCCATGCCCGAGGCAGGATTCGAACCTGCGACCGTAGCAGTCGCGCGGTTCCGGACTGAGCGCCTAGAACCACTAGACCACCGCGGCCGGCGACAGAGTATCTCTTCCAAAGCTTAATTTCATGTATAACACAGTTCGTGGTCGTAAACGGTACTTGCAAAGCAGCAATAATATTAACTACTTCTATGAAACCGAGGTCCACAGTATCACCACTCTGTTTAACGACAGAATTGACACCATGTGCATAATTAAGCCAACGTTGGTCAACAATCCCTACAGTGCGAATGCACAACACGCTCTAACTCTTTCGGGAATCGGCGAAATCTGCGAGTAATGAAGATAACGGGCAATGTGCTCTTCATTAGTAGTAGTTCAGAATTCGGGTCCGATGGGTGGCCTGCTAGGGTAGTCGGTGCAGTTTTGCTGACCACTGTGTCCGGGTGGCGCAGTGGTCAGTGCATCTGCCTAGTAAGCAGCAAACCCGGGTTAGAACCCCGGTCTGGCACAAATTTGCATATTTCCCCACTGATTTGGCAGGTAATGTACCTAATTCCCTTGTGTCCTGATTAATAGTGGCTGCAGGATGAAAACGGTGTCTGTTCTTTCGCACATTCCCGAAAGAACAGACACACCATATGTACTACTATATTCATCCAACATTTGAGAATGAAAGCACTCAACGACGTCCAACTAACTTTACACATAATTTTGAGCCCTTACGAAACCTATATTCGCTGGCGATCCCAACAAAATAACGAAAGAAAAAAAAGTTTATTGCTTATTACATTTTCACTGTTCACGCAGTCAAACGTGAGCATCAGGCATGACGTCTTAATTTATTGCTTCTTTACTACCAAGTCTATTCGCAGCACATTTTTCAAACACTATCCAGAAATAACACTGAATGTACCTGCAAAATTACGCCATTGTACGACACACAGTTCAGGGTACATGATGTCAGAAACACTGCGGTGCGTGAAAGTCTAATTTTTACTTAAAAGGGAGCGCAAATTACCCAGGCTACATTCATTCACTGTTTCATAATGAGAGCAGTTAGCGACTTGCAAGAGATTTAAAGCATAATTTCAAACTATTCCAAACATTTTTCTCGCTTACATGCTTAAAGTCAAATACACACAAAGACAAAAAACTGCGCACTACGAAGGAATTATCCGAATGTGGCGGAAATCGGTATGCGTTGTATATGTACAAATAAACAAATGATTACGATTTCAGAAAAATTGGGTAATTAACTCAAGAGAAAGAACTTCACAAATTGAGCAAGTCAATAACGTGTTGGTCCACCTCTGGTCCTTATGCAGGTAGTTATTCGTCTACGCATCGATTGACAGAAGTATTGGATGTCCTGATGAGAAACGTCGTGCAAAAATCCAGTCCAACTGGCGCGTTAGATCGTCAGTATCCCGAGCTGCTTGGAGTGCCCTGTCCATAATTCTCAACTGGGGAGAGATCCAGTGACCTTGCTGGCCAATGTAGTGTTTGGCAAGCACGAAGAGAAGCAGTACAAACTCTCGCCGCGCGCGGACTGCCATTATCTTGCTGAAATGTAAACCAATGATGGCTTGCCATAAAGAGCAACAAAACGGGCTGTAGAACATCGTCGACTTAGCGCTGGGGTGCCGCAGATGACAACCAAAGGAGTCCTACTATGAAATGAAACGGACTCCAGACCATCACTCTCGGCTATCGGGCCATAATGGCGGGCGACAGTCAGATTGGTATCTCAGCGTCTTCGCGGGGCTCGGTTCGAAGTGCGGCTCATCACTGCAAACAATTCTACTCCTGTCACTAAGATTACGGGCCGTATGTGCCCAACACCACTCCAGTTGGGCTTGTTGGTGTGCAAAAGTCAACGATGGTGCTCTCAAGGGGCAAAGCCGAGACAGCCCTCTTTCTGCAAGCCACTTATTAATGGTCTTCGTGGTCACATTTAACAGCTTACATAAGAAGTTAGCAACTTTCATATTGGCTTTGCATTTCCTTAAATGTGGTCACTGAAGCACTAGTTGCACGTCGGATCAATTATAATGATGAATCCTGGGATCTGAGTGCCTCTCTGGCGGTCTCTTGGTTCTCACTTTCTGTGGCCTCTCTTGACAGAAGGTCAGTGGTTCGCCCATTCCTGCCAACATCGTCGAATATTGGCATCGCTCCCTTTCGAATGTGCTACGGTCGCAGGTTCGAGTCCTGCCTCGGGCATGTATGTGTGTGAGGTCCTTAGGTTGGTTAGGTTTAAGTAGTTGTAAGTTCTAGGGGACTGATGACCTCAGAAGTTAAGTCCCATAGTGCTCAGAGCCATTTGAACCATTTGATCAAATAGATCATTAACTGATATTCACACAGATACAGATGGAAAATGCAAAATTGTAAACTTTGGCGGCCGATGAACGATTGTGTACGCTGCAGCGTGATTTCGCCGCGCAACTGTCAAGGATAGTAAACAACGGACATGTCGAGACCAGGACATTAAGTCTTTGTGAATTTTACTCCGTGTACTCAGTTGGGCAGCAACTATGCCACGCAGGCAGGCGCGTGAACAATAGAGGCAAATGTAAACATTTGAGAGAGGACGTGTAGTTGGACTCAGAGAAGCCTGTAGGAGTAATGGGCGATTCACTCGACATTCTACATCTACATCTACATCTATACTCCGCGAGCCACCTTACGGTGTGTGGCGGAGGGTACTTATTGTACCACTATCTGATCCCCCCTTCCCTGTTCCATTCACGAATTGTGCGTGGGAAGAACGACTGCTTGTAAGTCTCCGTATTTGCTCTAATTTCTCGGATCTTTTCGTTGTGATCATTACGCGAGATATATGTGGGCGGTAGTAATATGTTACCCATCTCTTCCCGGAATGTGCTCTCTCGTAATTTCGATAATAAACCTCTCCGTATTGCGTAACGCCTTTCTTGAAGTGTCCGCCACTGGAGCTTGTTCAGCATCTCCGTAACGCTCTCGCGCTGACTAAATGTCCCCATGACGAATCGCGCTGCTTTTCGCTGGATCATGTCTATCTCTTCTATTAATCCAACCTGGTAAGGGTCCCATACTGATGAGCAATACTCAAGAATCGGACGAACAAGCGTTTTGTAAGCTACTTCTTTCGTCGATGAGTCACATTTTCTTAGAATTCTTCCTATGAATCTCAACCTGGCGCCTGCTTTTCCCACTATTTGTTTTATGTGATCATTCCACTTCAGATCGCTCCGGATAGTAACTCCTAAGTATTTTACGGTCGTTACCGCTTCCAATGATTTACCACCTATGGCATAATCGTACTGGAATGGATTTCTGCCCCTATGTATGCGCATTATATTACATTTATCTACGTTTAGGGAAAGCTGCCAGCTGTCGCACCATGCATTAATCCTCTGCAGGTCCTCCTGGAGTACGTACGAGTCTTCTGATGTTGCTACTTTCTTGTAGACAACCGTGTCATCTGCAAATAGCCTCACGGAGCTACCGATGTTGTCAACTAAGTCATTTATGTATATTGTAAACAATAAAGGTCCTATCACGCTTCCCTGCGGTACTCCCGAAATTACCTCTGCATCTGCAGATTTTGAACCGTTAAGAATGACATGTTGTGTTCTTTCTTCTAGGAAATCCTGAATCCAATCGCAAACCTGGTCCGATATTCCGTAAGCTCGTATTTTTTTCACTAAACGTAAGTGCGGAACCGTATCAAATGCCTTCCTGAAGTCCAGGAATACGGCATCAATCTGCTCGCCAGTGTCTACGGCACTGTGAATTTCTTGGGCAAATAGGGCGAGCTGAGTTTCACATGATCTCTGTTTGCGGAATCCATGTTGGTTATGATGAAGGAGATTTGTATTATCTAAGAACGTCATAATACGAGAACACAAAACATGTTCCATTATTCTACAACAGATTGACGTAAGCGAAATAGGCCTATAATTATTCGCATCTGATTTATGACCCTTCTTGAAAATGGGAACGACCTGCGCTTTCTTCCAGTCGCTAGGTACTTTACGTTCTTCCAGCGATCTACGATAAATTGCTGATAGAAAGGGGGCAAGTTCTTTAGCATAATCACTGTAGAATCTTAAGGGTATCTCGTCTGGTCCGGATGCTTTTCCGCTACTAAGTGATAGCAGTTGTTTTTCAATTCCGATATCGTTTATTTCAATATTTTCCATTTTGGCGTCCGTGCGACGGCTGAAGTCAGGGACCGTGTTACGATTTTCCGCAGTGAAACAGTTTCGGAACACTGAATTCAGTATTTCTGCCTTTCTTCGGTCGTCCTCTGTTTCGGTGCCATCGTGGTCAACGAGTGACTGAATAAGGGATTTAGATCCGCTTACCGATTTTACATATGACCAAAACTTTTTAGGGTTCTTGTTTAGATTGTTTGCCAATGTTTTATGTTCGAATTCGTTGAATGCTTCTCTCATTGCTCTCTTTACGCTCTTTTTCGCTTCGTTCAGCTTTTCCTTATCAGCTATGATTCGACTACTCTTAAACCTATGATGAAGCTTTCTTTGTTTCCGTAGTACCTTTCGTACATGATTGTTATACCACGGTGGATCTTTCCCCTCGCTTTGGACCTTAGTCGGTACGAACTTATCTAAGGCGTACTGGACGATGTTTCTGAATTTTTTCCATTTTTGTTCCACATCCTCTTCCTCAGAAATGAACGTTTGATGGTGGTCACTCAGATATTCTGCGATTTGTGCCCTATCACTCTTGTTAAGTAAATATATTTTCCTTCCTTTCTTGGCATTTCTTATTACACTTGTAGTCATTGATGCAACCACTGACTTATGATCACTGATACCCTCTTCTACATTCACGGAGTCGAAAAGTTCCGGTCTATTTGTTGCTATGAGGTCTAAAACGTTAGCTTCACGAGTTGGTTCTCTAACTATCTGCTCGAAGTAATTCTCGGACAAGGCAGTCAGGATAATGTCACAAGAGTCTCTGTCCCTGGCTCCAGTTCTGATTGTGTGACTATCCCATTCTATACCTGGTAGATTGAAGTCTCCCCCTATTACAATAGTATGATCACGAAACTTCTTCACGACGTTCTGTAGGTTCTCTCTGAGGCGCTCAACTACTACGGTTGCTGATGCAGGTGGTCTATAGAAGCATCCGACTATCATATCTGACCCACCTTTGATACTTAACTTAACCCAGATTATTTCACATTCGCATTCGCTAATAACTTCACTGGATATTATTGAATTCTTTACTGCTATAAATACTCCTCCACCATTGGCGTTTATCCTATCCTTGCGGTATATATTCCATTCTGTGTCTAGGATTTCGTTACTGTTCACTTCCGGTTTTAACCAACTTTCCGTTCCTAATACTATATGCGCACTATTTCCTTCAATAAGAGATACTAATTCAGGAACCTTGCCCTGGATACTCCTGCAGTTTACCAATATTACGTTAACTTTTCCTGTTTTTGGTCTCTGAGGACGGACGTTCTTTATCAACGATGATAATGTCCTCTCTGGTAAGCCGTCAGGTATTTTATCGTTTCGCCCAAGGGGGGGTCCCTCTAACCTAAAAAACCCCCGTGTGCACGCCACACGTACTCTGCTACCCTAGTAGCTGCTTCCGGTGTGTAGTGCACGCCTGACCTGTCTAGGGGGGCCCTACATTCGAAAGGGTTCAAAATGGTTCAAATGGCTCTTAAACCTAACTAACCTAGGGACATAATACACATCAATGCCCGAGGCAAGACTCGAACATGTGACCGTAGCGGTCGCGCGGTTCCAGACTGTAGCGCCTAGAACCGCTCGACCACTCCGGCCGGCTCAATTTGATCGATTTGCATAACTCCTTCACAGTGGGTCTTTTTTTCTTTTGTCTTACAGTGCAGGTAACGCATTAAGTCATTTGTAAAGTACTCTAAAGTTTGAAAGTAGTTTGAGCATGGGAGTTCGGTTCCTTAAAGAATCGGGAGTTTACTGGTTATGTACAGCAGCACCCGCGACGAAGAAGGCAAAACGCTCTTAGTTGCTGTGATATCGCCGTTTCGACTTAACTCACATTGAGTAAAGTAAAAATGAGTTATAGAGCCAGGTAGCTGCTCTGCGGAAACACCTATCGGCAGCTTAAAACTGGCGTCAACATAAACTTTCAGTTTCGATGGGTATGCTACAGTACAGCCGAATGTTGTGTGTTCGCTCATGTAGCAAATGTACCCTTGTGAAATCTGTCGATTATTTTTGAAACGTCTTGTCTTTTTAGAGGCACTGCTGTTGCAGTCTATGAGGGTCGTATGAAACTGGAGCGGCCCGGGTTTCCAAGTACGGCCCGGGTTTACACGCACTAGTGGAGCAGCTGCGTGAAGTCCACAGCGCCAGGCTCGAAGTTAATGCAGTGTGGAGGCTGAACGGCGGACCGGTTCTGGCCGCCTCAGGTTGCAGATTGCTCTGCGCCACAAAACTCTGCTCACCTCATATAAAATGCTAATTAATTGTCGCAATATATTTGCATTATCCCGTCACTGTTTGTGTGTTGTGCGCTGCATATTTTTAGGCCGTAGCCCTTCATCAAGCAACCAGGGCCATCTCGCACTGTCCGATTTTAGGGGGATAATGAATTTTCATTAAAGGTTTGAGATATGGCGTTTTATAAGGCTCGTTGCAGCTCAAAAGACATTCGTTACAGCACTTAGAAAGCAAAATTACACCTCATGGTAGATCGTCGCCCTAAGTTTCGTGCCTCCCAAGGAGTGTGGGCGTTCTTATACGTAACGCATATTTACTGTCGTCGTGGTAAATAATTTGTTCTCAATATTTTATCTGTGTCGAAAGCTAACTGGGTACTTAGGAGAACCTTGGTAAATGAAGGGAGAAACTCGAGCAGCTTATGAATAAATTGCTACGAGATGATGTAAACAGTTGAATATTCTTCGATTCATCATGGGCTCTGGAGGGCGGCTGATCATATAGCATTTGGAGCTAAAACCAAACAACAGCCATATTTCAATCCTTATTTATTTTTCTTTAAATAACCTGTTTCGGCACTTCACTGGTGCCTTGCTCAGGTCCCTGTACATCAGAACATCAACAAGTATACAGTGTAGTGTATCTCTGCCGTGTGAAAATGGTAATAAATCAGATTACAAAATAAGACCAACAAAGGTCGCTACACTGCAAAATGTAACTGAAAGGGATACAAACAGTTAAACGTGCACACAAACCACCCCACAACAGTGCATGTTCACATATTGGTCGGCATCAATAAACTAACACATTACACGTAACAGACATCTAACAGAAACTAAAAAATATATAACATTTGACATAAGTAGTGAAATATACGGTGTGATCATAAATCAGAACACATACAAGTAGAGGCGTACATTTTATTTTTTTATTTTTTTAAATACAGAATATAAGACGCATTCATATCATAAGGGTAAAAACAATTATAAGTCTACAAAAGAAGACCACAAGCTCTGTGGAGTTCCAACTTATGAAGTATATCACGTAGTAGTAACCTATCACCCTTACATTATACACCTGTCATAAAAATAACTGAAATAGAAGTCATACTAACAAAGAAAACGTATTCAGCGCCGAAGTCAATACTCTTCATATTATTATACAAGGGACGGTATACACTGGACCAGAGTGGAAGAACTCGTGCGCGTATACCCGGTGTACTTTTGTTGGAGCTTGTATACTCCACCGTCCCCCCCTCCCACGTTGCTGTATCCCTTTCCACCCCACATCCCCATTCTGTTAAGTGCATACTTCGTAGCTTAAGTTTCTACTGGGATTAATTTTCATCGTTGTTTCTACAAAACATGTCATTTGTACGGATCTTCGTATTACTACAAAGAAATGATAGTTAAGCAATCATCTTACAACGCTGTAACAATGTGTTTTATGACTCTGGTTGATTTGATGTCTGGAGCTTCTCGTTAACCTGTTCTTTCAATATTTGTCCTTCTTTTAGTTCAGATTACTCCTGGTATGTTTGGCGTGTAATTATTGGTTTTGTATAAAGTTTTATGCAGCACAGGTTTAAGAGTTCCTCCACTTTAGTTCATTGTATACCGTCCCTCGCATTGTAATATGAGCACTATAGGGTTTGCCACTGAGTACATTTTCGCCGGCCGGAGTGGCCGTGCGGTTCTAGGCGCTACAGTCTGGAACCGAGCGACCGCTACGGTCGCAGGTTCGAGTCCTGCCTCGGGCATGGATGTGTTGATGTCCTTAGGTTAGTTAGGTTTAATTAGTTGTAAGTTCTAGGCGACTGATGACCTCAGAAATTAAGTCGCATAGTGCTCAGAGCCATTTGAACCAATACATTTTCTTCGTTAGTAAGATTGCTATTTCAGTTACTTTCATGATTGGCGCGTAATGCAGTACATGGGCATACGTAATCAGCACCTCAATATACTTCATAAGTTTAAACTTTACGTTTTACATGAAGGTGGGTGGTTTTCTTTCTACAATTAGGATTGTTTTTACCCGTATGACTTGAATGTGTCTTACGTTTAGTAATAAAAAAACTGCACCCCTCTTCTAGCATGTATTCTAATTTATTATCATTTCATGCATTTAACTTGTTATGTCACAGCTCATATTTCTCTTGTATTTTTAATTAGATGTCTTTCATGGGTAATGTTTTACTTTATTGAAGCCCACCAGTAGATGAACATTTTCTCTTATAGGATGGTTTCTGTGCAGGTTTAATTGTTTATATCCCTTTATGTTACATTTTGTAGTGTAGCGATCTTTGCCACACTTTCTTTGTATCTGCAGTATCTGTATTATTATCTAGTGTTATACACAAGGCATACACTGCATTGTATACTCGTTGATGTTCTATTGTATAGTAACCTGAGGACGCCACGAGTGAAGTACCGAGACTAGTAACTTAAAGAAAAATAAATAAGAACTAATTGGAATATGGTTATCGTTTTGCTTATTGCTCTCCGTAATCTGTTGATTGTCGTTTAAATCAGTTCTGTGAAGATTCTCAAACAATGTTTTTCTTTTTTTAGTCATCAGTCTTCTGACTAGTTTAATGCGTCCCGCCATGAATTCATCTCCTGTGCCAACCTTCTCAACTCAGAGTAGCACTAGCAACCTACATCCTCAATTATTAGCTGGATGTATTCCAATATCTGTCATCCTCTACAGTTTTGGCCTCTTCAGCTCCCTCTAGTACCACGCAAGTTATTCTCTGATGTCTTAAAAGATGTCCTATCATCTTGTCTCTTCTTTTTGTCAGTGATTTCCACATATCCCTTTCCTCTCTGATTCCGCGCAGAGCCTCTTCTTTCCCTACTGTATCGGTCCACCTAATTTTCAACATTCGTCTGAAGCACCACGTCTCGATTCTCTTCTATTCCGATTTTCCTACAGTCCACGTTTCACTACCGTACAATTCTGTGCTCCAGACTTACGTTCTCAGAAATTTCTTCCTCAGATTAAGACCTATGTTCGATACTAGTAGACTTCAGGAATGCCCTTTCTGCTAGTGCTAGTCTGCTTTTCATGTCGTCCTTGGTAGACAGCAGAATTCCTTAACTGCATCTACTTCGTGACCATCAGTCCTGATGTTAAGTTTTTCACTGTCCTCATTTCTGCTACTTCTCATTACTTCCGTCTTCCTTCGATTTATTCTCAATCCATACTCTGCACTCATTAGACTCTACATTCCATCCAGCAGATCCTGTAATTCTTCTTCACTTTCACTGAGGATAGCGATGTCATCAGCGAATCTTATCATTGATATCCTTTCACCTTGAATTTCAATTCCACTCCTGAAACTTTCTTTTATTTCCATCACTGCATCTTCGACGTATACATTGAATAGCAGGGGCAAAAGACTACACCCCTGTCTTACATCCTTTCTAATCTGTTGTTCTTGGTCTTCCATTCTTATTATTATTTCCTCTTGGCTCTCGTACATGTTGTATACTAACCCATCTCTCCCTATAGCTTATCCCCATTTTCCTCAGAATTTCAAACATCTTGCACCATTTTACATTGTCAAACGCTTTTTCCAAGTCGACAAATCCTGTGAATATGTCTTGATTTTTCTTTATTCTTGCTTTTATTAACAACCGCAATGTTAGAATTACTTCTCTGGTGCTTTTACCTATCATAAAGCCAAACTGATCGTCATCTAATAAATCCTCAATTTTCTTTTTTATTATTCTGTATATTATTCTTGTTAGCAACTTGGATGAATGAGTTGTCAAGCTGATTGTGCGACAATTCTCGCACTTGGTAGCTCTTGCAGTCTTCGGTATTGTGTGGATGATACTTTTCCTGAAGTCAGATGGTATATCTGCAGACTCAAACATTCTACACGCCAACAACGCAAATAGTCGTTTTCTTGCCACTTGACCAATGATTTTAGAAATTCTGATGGAATGTTATCTGTCCCTTCTACCTTATTTGATCTGAAGTCTTCCAAAGCTCTTTTAAATTCTAATACTGAATCCCCTAGCTCTTCTAAATCTACTCCTGTTTCATCGGTTATCACGTAAACAGACAAATCTTTGCCCTCATAGAGGCCTTCTTCCACCTATCCGCTCTCTCCTCCTTTAATAGTGTAATTCCCGTTGCACTCTTAATGTTACCACACTTGCTTTTGATTTCACCCAAGGTTGTTTCGACTTTCCTGTATGCTGAGTCCATTCTTCCAACAATCATTTCTTTTGCGATTTCTTCACATTTTTCATGCAGCCATTTCGTCTTAGCTTCCCTACACTCCCTATTTATTCCATTCTTCAGCGACTTGTATTTCTGTATTCCTGAATTTCCCTGAACATTTTTCATCGACCAGCTGAAGTTTTTCTTCTGTTACCCACGGTTTCTTCGCAGTTACGTTCATCGTACATATGTTTTTCTTTCGAAAATCTGTGACTACCATTTCTAGAGATGTCCATTCCTCTTCAACTGAACTACCTACTGATCTACTTCTTATTGCGCTATCTATAGCCTCACAGAACCTCACGCGTGTCTCTTCTTTCCTTAGTACTTCCGTATCCCACTTCTTTGCGTACTGATTCTTCCTGACTAATCTCTTTGTCTTTATATTGTAATGTGACTCCGCATTTTGGGTTTGTTTTACTTATACATATGTGTATTGTATTTGTATTTGTGTGTATATGTAACATGTGGGTTGTCTATGGCTTGGACACGATTAAATAAATAAAAATCTCTTAAACTTCGGCCTACTCTTCATCAAAACCTTTAGTGCTTGGATATTCCTAGTTTAGTGAAGAAGAAATGGAATATTAGGGATGTCGAAGATATAGTCATAAGAGGCAGAGCACATGCTCTGACTGGGGACTGATGAGGAAGGAAATCGGCTGCGGATTTTCAAAAGAGCCTTGCCGCTTCTTGCGTTAAACAATTTAGGGAATTTGCGGAAAATCTAAACATGAAAACCGAACGGGGACCTGAATAGCAGTCCCCCCGAGTAGAGTCCAGTGTCTCACTATTCTACCATCTCGCCTGGTGTGGTCCAGTGGACTGTACCGTGGTCTGACAAAGCATACATAAAATTCCAATAGACATTTTCCATCAACGTTCCACTGATGTTCCACAGTACATGCAAATTGCGCAAAATTTGCGTTAACTCTCCAACGCCAGTTGCACACAACAGCTTTTACGTCACCTGCTGTAAACCACTTTGTTCTGGCCACAGAACGAATTAGCAGGGATGTAAGCCAGACAACTTTTCCCCTTGTATATCATTTTTGTACGCAGCGCCAGCGTAGAATCATTCGATAGGTCTGAGCATAGGATTATATCAGAACCTTATTCTGGAACGTAGAAACGTCGCTTCGTTCGTTGGTCAATTATACTGTACTCATGTGCATTCATCGACACCATTATTGATTGAGAGGGCATGCTTCCTGGTTCAAGTCCTGGTCCGGCACAAAATTTTTATTTCTCCGGGAGTTTCACCATTACAAGTTATAACAGTAGCTCCTACACGCCCTGAGATCCTATCGAATTGGTTTCTGTTGTACTTCTTGGGAACCACCAGCTTGGTTACCACGATCTAAACCGATAGAAGTATGGATATATGGAGCAGTTACTGAATCTCTAAAAGCCATAGCTTTGAGTCTATGGCGTTCCTCAGGACCAAATGAACCAAAAAAGACACGTTTGTCATCATTTGAGAAAGATGACGAAGAGATAAAGAGTTTCTAATGGTTAGCGATTGTCTTGAATTTCAGTGCAGCGAGAGTGTTGAAAGAAAGTTTCGCTAAAAGTAGCCACCAATTTCTAGCAGTCGTTGTCTTTGATGACTATTAAGGGTGCATCCAAGCTCATTTTACAGTGCTCTTCCTCTTGAACTTCAGCCGTGTTCTATGTTTCTGTGAACACTTTGAGAAATACATTACCTTAATATCACGGTAAGTTTCTAGAACGGAATGACACATCCTCTCCTCACCTTCTTCGTCAGTCATCTTATATTTTTCCATTTTTTTTTTTTTTGTCGTCGACTAAACACTTGTTGCAGCTGAACTAAAAGCGGAATGTAGCAGTCACATTACTGAAGTGACGTTTCAGAGGGAAAGAACCAGGCTTGTAACACCTCAGACACGTGCTGCAATGGCAGGTAAAGATACCGCGATTGTTTGATATTAAGCGGGGGTTCATGGAATCTGTTAACTGCCTGTAGTAGTCCTGTTAACGTTCACTCTGACCAGAAGTAGTAGTTTTCACCCGCCTCTAGAAGTAACATTCTCCGATGAAAGAAGAGTACATTCCCACGCGAAAATACACACCACTGAATGGTGCTTGATGTGCACGCATTTCTGCACGTCACAATTTACTGTAAAGTGTTTTAGATTGTGACACGGGAGCAGGCAGTTTACAGACCAATCTGCCCTTCATTTTCGGTAGGGAAGACCGGGCACATTGCCCATCGGGGCACATATGGCCAGTTGGCATTACTTCGTTAAACTGTCGTTTCAGTCCGCCGCCAACCAAGGAGAAGGGTAGCAACAATACCGTTACCTTTCTAAAAACGCCTCAGTGCATTCAGTTTGTCGAGCGAGTGGGCCGCGTGTTTTATGATTCGTTCTTAACGAAAGTAAATTTTGCTTGTTCAAGATATTTTGTTGTGTACTCCAAAAAAACTCTCATACTAAGCAAGTAAGTACAACGATTTAAGTCCATAGATTATGGATTATTTTGACACTGTATACAGGGATAAATGTTTAAAACGAATTAAAATAATTCCAATATGGCTATGTGGCACAACGGCCTACTTAAAAAGGGACACACCGGCCCACCATAACCCGCTTTCATTTAGGACGTAAGCACTCTTACTTACTTCAATATGTCCAACATAGCCAACGCCTAGATCGGAACCAATTCAATTTTTATGTAAACAAATTCTGTCCTGCAATGATTTTAAACCGATAACATCTACGAGGAGTTTGATTTTCTATTTTTGAAGCTTTTTTTTTATTTTTACCTATGTCTTCGTATATAGCAGATAGACTCGAGCTTAATGTTGCTGGTTTAGTTCAGGCCATTTGAGAAATCGCAATAAAGAAAATAGTCTTCAAACAGGAAAGATAAAACTTCAAAAAGAAAAAGAAAGGCCGATGTTGAGGGTAAAAAATATCGTCAAAAAAATTAAAAACAAAAAAAAAACCTGCCGCGAGGGGTAGCCGCGGGCTCAGAAGCATCTTGTCAGGTCCACGCGGCTCCCCCTGTCACGTAGGAGAGTGTATGTCGTCCTTAGCGTAAGTTAGTTTAAGTGACATTAAATAGTGTGTAAGCTTAGGGACCAATGACCTCAGCAGTTTGGTCCCATAAGATCTTACCACCAATTTGTTTTCTAAAAAAACTGGCCATGATCAAAGTAAATCAAACAATAAAATTCCTCAGATAAAACGCAGAAAGGAAGTAGACATTCTTAAGATGATTCTTCAAGACGAAGATGAGGATGCTCCGTGACTTAGGCGTCTTAAACTGTTTTCTCACAGCACTCCAGGTGATGAATAGATTCAGTGTACAAGTTGTCCTGGTAGGTATGTCTATCATGTGTTAAAATTGAGGAGAAAGTTGCCTTTTTTGTAAATGTTCCAACTCTGAAGATCCTATCGGGCACTCAGACGAAGACATTAAAAATTATAGCCATACTTTTCTGTCCCACTGTTATTACAATCATGATTAACACAATATATGATCGTAGTTTTTGTCATAAAACTGTAGGAATTAACATTAAAATAAAATTTGAGTATTAAGATCGATATATTTTCAGTTAATCAACCAAGTTCATAACTAAATTAAATGATAAAATTATATGGGCCCACTTTCCCCAACTGTTGGTTCAAATGGCTCTGAGCACTATGCGACTTAACTTCTGAGATCATCAGTCGCCTAGAACTTAGAACTAATTAAACCCAACTAACCTAAGGACATCACACACATCCATGCCCGAGGCAGGATTCGAACCTGCGACCGTAGCGGTCCCAACTGTTGGCCCAAGTTGCCCCGTGGATGGGGTAGGTTGGCCTAGATAGTATTACTGTACTAAATATTTTTTATGATTAGACAAACAGTGATAGCCCTTAATAATTAAGTTGTAAAGGAAGCAAGGCTAAAGAAAATTCAAGACATATTCATAGGATTTGTCGACTTGGAAAAAGCATTGGACAATGTAAAATGGTGCAAGATGATCGAAAGTAAAGTAGAGGGTAAAAACTGTAGAGAAAGACAGAGATTGGAATTTATCCAGCAAATAATTGAGGACGTAGGTTCCAAGCGCTACTCTGAGATGAAGACATTGGCACAGGAAACGAATTCCTGGCGTACCACATCTAATCAGTCAGAAGACTGATGACAAATATTTAATCAGAAGTAATGAAACTGCTGTTGTTACCAACGTAGTGCCTCTCAGAAGGTACGATGATATTTCTGTTAGCGTCAGCAGTGTCTAGAAATTGACTTTCGGTCCTCGGCAGTCACACCAATCCCTTAGCGAGAAACACCAGGGCCATAGTGGTGCTGAAGCAATGTAGCACTATCCACACAAAAAAATCAGATGAAACGTTTAAAATACAAGCTGGAAAAAATGAAGAAGGAAAACGTGGGCCAACCTGCCCCGGTCTCCCCTGCCAACGAAACGGAGTTTTAGGATTCAGTGTAGCGTGTGACCCCCGCGTATGTTAATAAAGAGATTCAGTTTGGCGAGCTCACTCACGTATTTTGTAAGAAGCCAGTTCCCAACATTATCCTGTCTCTTCCGCTATCACTGCCACATTTCAATAGTCCGTTTTAAAATTAAGATTGCAATAATATTTTAACGGTCATTCCGATGGTCATTGCGTTGACGTTTGAAGACTTAAATTAATGTGAGGGCAAGTGCGAAAACGTCCTGATTACTTTTTTGAAATATCGGTACACAAATTATAGAGCTTTTAAAAACATTTGTCTCTGATTAATTAAACGGAGTGCTGATAACATATGTATTGAGAGCCCTAATACCGAATCAGCATACATAAGCAATGCCTTAAACAGCTATCTGAGTAATATATTGATGGAAGGTGCTATTACCTTGTTTCGTTTGTGGGAGGGGACCAAACAGCTAGATCGGATTAGGGAAGGATGGGAAAGGAAGTAGGCAGTGCCCTTTCAAACCAACCATCCCGGCATTTTCCTGAAGCGATTTAGGGAAATAGCGGAAAACCTAAATCAGAATGGGCGGACGCGGGTTTGAATCGTCGTCCTCCCGAATGCGAGTCCAGTGTGCTAACCACTGCGCCACCTCGCTCAGTGAGTACAATGTGCTCCTTTCCCTTGGCAATCGTGTAGTTCTATTGTTTCATACTAAGGTATCGCATTAATTCTATATTTTCCCCGAGGTTTCATCCTTATACTGTACTTTCTTTGTACAATAGCAGACCAATTATCTCAGATAAATAAATCCATATAAACACTTAACATTAAACCTATTAACATTGTCCGTTATTATGCCAATCTCGTGCAAGTTGCGTCCTTTGTTATTCGGTTGAAATTTGAAGATGAAATATTTTGCAAGACCATAATTTCCACTGCAACTGCTTATACCTTGTCAGTACTTCAGTTTCAACAAGACGTCGTTACCAATCACTGTTGATAAGTTAACCTTTTCATTGGAAATTTATCTCTAAAGTATTTTTAAAAATGTAATTAGATCGAAACATCAACGGTACTGATTTGTTGCCGTGTTTTCTGTCGTGTGTTATGACTTCAAACCTGGGGCGTTTTGTGCTGCAATTTTCTTCTCACTATTCGCCATCTCCTTGACACATCATCAGGTGGCATGTGATAACCAAAAAATCATGATAAATATTTTTCGATGCAAAGAAATATGGTACAGAAGAGATATCCGACAGTGTAATCGTCGTGTGGTCTTTACATGTGGCTCCGTCAGCGTTGTACGTCTAGATAAAATGCATCAACATGGAACATGCATATACCTACAGCATTAAAAGTCTATCTCGAAGTAAATAATATCTGTACTAATAATAAAACTGTCAAACCGTTGTGTCTCTCTGTTTAAACACGCTAATCTCCAAATCTACTCCATGGATTTTCACGGGGTTGTCACAGATAACCTTAGCCTAGCTTGGGGCAACATCTATGCAGGACTTCATAAGAATTGGACGACGGAAAAAAAAGGTATCATGATTTAAAGTTTTCACTACAACCGTCTGTTTGGAGACGCTAATCTCCAAAAGTACTATATTTTCACAGGTTTCTCACAGCTAACATGCGCACGCCTTGAAGCAATATAAAAGGCTTTATTTCATCAAAATTGGAACACGAAAAGAAAATACATTGTAATTTAAGGTTATATCTGAAATCTTATTATGAGCATAGTTGTTCGGCTGTTAAAGCATCACAGCGTAGCACACCATAGAACCAACAGATGATGCTCGCAGATTTTTTTTAACTCAGTGACGACGTATTTTCGGCAGTTTACGGCAGCGATAAAATTAATCGCAGCGCAATCTTATCCTAACAGCGAATTTACCTGGCTAGAATCTGTGGATTTACTGACTTCGCTTTGTATATTCAAAATTTTACGACATTGCTTTGCTTCTTTCGATAGATTTTATTTATATTCGTTGCTAGGAAAAACGAATTTATTAACCTTTTATTTCGTTTATGACTAAAAATGCCTAGAAGACAGTCGAGTCTTCCTACGTACTCCAGAATGACTAAAAGACAGGTCTATGTGGTCTCAAGAAGTCACTGAAAATCTTAGAGCGAGACTTGTTACTGCTCGGAAACATCAGGCTTCAACTCGCTATTTAGACACTCCTTCCGAAAGCAGGGCCCAAAGTTACTGTGATCGAGACTCTGCCTCGTGATGACTGGGTGTTGTGTGATGTCCTTAGGTTAGTTAGGTTTAAGTAGTTCTAAGTTCTAGGGGACTGATGACCACAGATGTTAAGTCCCATAGTGCTCAGAGCCATTTGAACCATTTTGTGATCGAGAGCGCTATGCATTATTGCGCTCCTCAGAGGCTTAAAGTTAATTCTCTTTAACGTAACATCATAGAAGCGGAAATCTTGACGGGAGGTGGTGCAGGCAAGAGAATTTTTATACCCTGAATCCCACTTATTGCTAACAGTTTATCATTTCGCTGTAAACGTGATCAATTCCCGGTGAGCTTATGTTAAGCAGCGATCATAAACAAAGCACAAGGCCAGACGCTTCGTGTGGCAGGAGTGAATCTTGGGGTCAATTGCTTTCCGCACGGCCAGCTCTATGTGGCTATCTCTCGTGTTAGTCAAGCAAACAAGCTCTTCGATCATTTCCACACCATACTACTTCAAACGTTGTCTACAAAGAAACTCTAGAAGTCAAAAATAAATTCCACGTGTACAAAGTCTCGGGCACAGCTATAAATAAATACGTGGGCAGTGCCGGGTTCCTCGGCTAGTTACACGTAAGTAGTCAAAAAGCTTAAGAGGGAAAATAAAACGAAGAGTAGGCTATCCCAAACAGAGTGCTTTGAGATAGGGAACTAACGGCCAACAATGAATTAGTATTTTTTACAACCATAAACCAGCTACAGCAAAAAGATAAGCACGTAGCCACGTTTCGAACTGATTACCACTACTGTCAAAGTATCCAGCTCTTCTCTTGTTCTTAGCTGTCAATGAGGAGATCGGTTAGCAGCAGTTCTTCGTCTATAGCTCTCTCTGTTCCATATTAATGTATTCATTGCCTCGTTTGAGTCCGCTCCTACATGACTTGTGATTTCTCTCGAGTATTACACCCTAGTCCTTCCTCTCTCGACTTGAATCATTCCTTCCGTTACATTATCTACAAAACTATTGTGTTGGTAAGGATGGCCAGTTACTTGATCTCTTCTTCTGCATACCGTTGGTAGTGGCTATATTTTTTATCTACTAGTAATTTGTAAACTTTGCTGTCAACGAGATATTTTCCATCCTCACCGAGCACCACATTTCAGATTCCTCCAGACCTCTCTTGTCGCACCATTTGTCTATGTTTCCCAGCCACACAAGGCCACGCTCCAAACAAAGCTCTTAAGAAACCTCTTTCTGATCTCTTCATTTAGGGCCATCATTCCTTGATACAAGCAGCAACTTCTTCTTGTATTGGGCTGCCCTTGTCTTCGCAATATGCTCTTCGTATCTACCATACTTTCACCATTTGAGGTGATTCTACATTCTGAGTAGTTACAGGTATGTACTTGTATGAGTGTTACATCATTAACCGTAATGTCACCTATGAGATGCTGCGGTTGCATATCATAATTTCTGTCTGATTTGTATTAAGTTCATATTATATTTGTCTTTCAAGGCTTATGCATTCTTCCTAAGGTTCCTTTCAGTTTCTCTTCGTTCTTTCCAGTGATAGCTGCATTATTCGAAAATCTATAATTTAGATTTCCACTGCATTAAACCTTAGCCTTTTTACATTTCTCACTGTCTTCTCTATATGCATAACTTATTAATGAATTACAACGACACACATATTTGCCGACACTCTCTCAGACATGCCTGTTGTGTTTGCTGTACAACAATCCACGTAGCTGGGACCCTACCGAACACCTCCTATTCACTTTCAAGTGGGATTTCATATACCGAAGAGTCCATGTGGCTCCATAAGGAGTGAGGCATGATAGCTCCACCGACGAAATGCAGGTTGTTCATTATGAAAAGTAAGCAATTTAAAAGCACTTGCTTCACAAACGTTGTTCATTCAAGACCTAGTACCGCGAGAAATGTTCATTTTCGCCATTGGTTCACCTTATTTCAGGAGGTTCCGTTCACTGATATCCTCCAACAAATGGTTCAAATGGCTCTGAGCACTATGGGACTTAACTTCTAAGGTCATCAGTCCCCTAGAACTTAGAACTACTTAAACCTAACTAATCTAAGGACATCACACACATCCATGCCCAAGGCAGGATTCGAACCTGCCGTTCCGGACTGAAGCGCCTAGAACGGCTCGGCCACCCAGGCCGGCTATCCGCCAACATTTTTGGAATTTTTTGCTAAATGTTTGGGACACCCTACAAACAATTAATATAGAGTGTGCCTGGGTTACAGTTACTCAGAAACATTTGTTCATATTTCACTATCTATTACAGTTTATATCTTTCTTTCTTCAAAGTTGTACATAGGAGTTCAGACATTTTTATCCATGTTGGTAAAGTTCAGTGTGGGCAACGTCTCTAGCTCGACAGATATCCAAACAGTACTCCACTTCTCGGACAGTACTCCAGTTCTCGGCGCAAGTTCATAAGCATGGCAGGTGTTATGGCCTCTAATACGGCATAAATGCGTTTCTCAAATGTATCAGGTCTCGAAACTGTTCTGTAAGCAGTGTCCTTTACAAACTCCTATGCACTGACACCGAACGGAGTCTGATGGCGAGACCGAGGCGACCAACCACTGGGAACCCCCTCTTTCGATCCAACACTCAACAAAACGTCTCATGGAAAACATTCCCACGATAGTGGGGTGGGGGGACCATTCAGCTAGGAAATGATGTCGGGATGCATCTGTGGAACTATATAGTTTGCCAAAATGCCGAAACATGTGTGCTGTGTCACAGTAACTCCTTAAAAAAATGAACCAACTGTGCATTGACTTTTGTTGTGTCCCTCTAGTACACAGCCACTTTTCCTGGAGTCTGCTTCCCATATTCGATAATAATTTCGGCTAACTTTTCTACTGGCGTTGAAGAGAGATTCATCACAGAACAGCAGTACATTGGGGTAGTGGTTCTCTTCGTCTATATAGTGCAACACTTCACCAGAAAAACCACATTATCCGCGTTGATCCTCAAGCTTAATGTGGTGCAAAAGTTGGAGTTAGTAAGCACGCAACTGGAGACTTTTGTGAACAGTGTCGTGATACGTCCAACGGGAGACGGCTGTTTGCCTAAGAACTTGTCTAACGGATTTACGTGGGCTTCTAGCGGATGCATTGCGCAAACGTTTCACACTCTCCTCATTCCCGTGCGTGTTAGGATGTTTTCGGGCATTTAAATCAAACTTCCGGTTTCTCGAGGAGTTCCGTCGCACAGATAGATGGATTTACGTGTGGGAGGATCCACGTTCATTTTCTTCTTGGACGCCTCTGAACGCGTGTTGCAGATTTTTAGCTACGCTAACCGTAGCACACACTATATACAGCTTTCGTTGTGGCGTCCACAAGTTGACTGTCAGGGGTACGTCTGCCTGCTGCACAGTAGACATTTGTGCGCATGCGCCATACGGCTAAACAGTGTTCATGAAATAGTGAGGATCAGATCTTTGAGAGTGTCTCTTACTATTGTGTATTTACCCGAAAATATAAACTGTCGCGTTTTTTCATTATAATCATTTGTTTGTGTATACCTCTAGCTCGGACACCCTGTGTTAACGCAGCTCATCGGGCAAACTGTTGGTCACCCCCTTAAAAGAGCTCACTGGTTGTCTTTGGAGCGCTTTGAATGGTGTGTAACTCGTTCCAGGCTTTGGTCTTTCGTGTTTACTCACGGCAGTGGAATTCTTTAGACGTGGCAGTCAATCGTATCGAATAAGCGCAATGGAATGGGTCGACACGAAATCGCCACGGAACTAGAGAAAGAGACTATCGTGTTTGGACATGCCCATAACCACAGCGTGGATGAAGTTGACAGATTTGCTGTCATAAGAACGCGAACTGTTAAACACGCCTAAGAGGCATGATATACCACTCACAACCATGAAACAGAATGAAAGAACAGTTGATCGTAAGAAGATCCTAACTGACAAGAACGAGAGACGAGTGTAACGTCTTGTCAATGACAGTTGGTTTCAAACTCAAGAGTGCTAACAGTTTCACAGGTGTATCTGCTATCAACGAGTTTGTGAGGGAACATGTGGAAGGGAGTGGCATGCAATGGAGTAGGGTTTGTCACTGCAGTAGCACATAAAGCCTGCATGTCTTTCATGGCTCAAACGACAAGTCCAGTGAGACAGCGATGTGTATATATATAATATGTGTGTGAGGGGGGTGGGGGGTCTTGGTGTCTGTCCTTTCTGACATGGCTGAAGCAACAGACGCTAATATAATTGCTTGATCTGTGACACTCCACAACGGTGCACCGACCGGTACCTCCGACGAAAATTAAACAGAACTGCAAATTTTGAGAACAGATGCGAAAGAATTTTTGACGAAAAACGATGTTGAGCCACGCTTTCAATTGAACAAACGATATCCGATTAAAGAATTTGCTATGTAACATGTGGAATAATCGGGTCTACTGCCGGATGTTTGTGTCGCTCTGGCACAATATTTCGGCCACGTAACTCGTTGCCTTCTTCAGGTGCTACTGGACAAGATCCTCCAATACGGTAGTCTCAGGTAGCTCCTGAAGAAGGCAACGAGTTACGCGGCCGAAATATTGTGCCAGAGCGACACAAATATCCGGCAGTAGACCCGATTATTCCACATGTCAAGATCGCGCCAGGAAAGCCTGAAGAGTTACAATTTGCTATGTCTTTGACAATGGTGAGGCCTTTGGTGGAAATAGTGAAAACAAGAAAACGATCTCACAAATTAGCTTCTGTTGACAACTAACATCAAGGCAGTTGCAGTGTCATCTAGTGAATGTGAATCTGATCATTACTGGCATTAGAGCCTCTCTGTTAAAACAACTGTATCTTCACTACTTTTTGTGAAGCTGAATGGCCAACCACGACTTTTTTTGACCCTTGAAGGTACGTGTAGTCTTGGTTGCTTCGTGTACGGCAGTCTACTACTGGCACCAATAGCAACGAAAGGGAGAGAGATCATATCGTCCAAAGCTTTGGATAGTTACATAAATAGTAAGTCAAAGCAATAAAGCTTTTCCCCTTAGTCAGTATCTTATAGTTCAAATTTATGCGTGTTCACCTTATTGTATTTCTTTTTCCCAAGAAATTATAAACTGAGAAATAATATTTAACTTAATTGCTAAAACATGTAATAAAAGACTGTTGGTGATACACGAGTTTTATTTTTACCACTACAAGCGTTGTATTCACTCTTTTATATTGTTCAAAAGAGCGTTAAATATGTTTTAAGAAGTCTAAAATTCGAAGATCCTTTTCTTCGGTGTGGATGCTGCGACAGTACGTAACGGTTACTGCTCGGTAGTTGCTGTTCACAAACAGCAGTAAATACAAGCAAATTAGTTGCGTCTTTACCTAGAATTTCTCGTACTTTAGATACTTGGGCTATGCACGGCTCTGTTTAAAAAGAATAACTCGACGTAGTCATAGGGTTGAGACATGCACATCTGATTTCATGCCCTGCAGCTAGTTAACTGCGAATAATATGTAGCTGTAATCCAGCAATCAAATACTCTTTGCATTGGTTAGAATTGCGAGTTAATAAAGTATACAAAAATACATAACAAAGTTAAAGGAATAATTTAACAAAAGGGTTCTATTTAACGTCTTTAATTGCTATAGAAGACAGAGAATTGTGTTGAATAATGTTTATTCAATAAAGGACATCTCAGATAAATGGGAAGCGGTCCTACGATGTTCAGTTAAAATACAGACAGAAAATACCGTTATCAAATACAGTAAAGTTACGGTGAGAGCATTACAAGAACAGTAGCAAATTCCCTAGACTATATCATTATCATAGGTACGCAAAAACTAATCACAATACACGAGGGATTCACCAGCTCGAAACAGTTCAGAGTTCAACATAATGGTTCACAAATTAACACGCGCGATATGAAGAATTGTAAGTCATTCTCTGTCTATTCTCAGTTCCGTAAATCAAGCGCCAAAAGTTATAGTCCTAGTGTGGACCACATTCACACCTCTCGAAACACAAAATCCCTTCATAAGTTTAGAGTACTGTAGCGGCCATTCACTGCCCAGAAACAATCACCTGTATGAGTGAACTGCATGTGTTACTCTAGACAGGTCTGCCTTCTTCAAGAACTCTCCACAAAGTGTCCAAAATCGCCCCTTGAGCTCTTCGCTAGAAGTCCCAGTAATATGACTCCCATAGTGTTCCGCCACTGTCTGCTTCTCCATTGACTGAAGGCTGTCCGCACCAAAAATACGTCGTTCTTAAGCTGTACAGACGTGGTCTGATTGAACATGACCACTTTCACGTACTAAACTAATATGTTACAACAATACCGAAACAAAGAAGTGTTATAATGGATTGGATTGTTTGGGGGAAGAGACCAAACAACGAGGTCATCGGTCTCATCGGATTAGGGAAGGACGAGGAAAGAAGTCGGCCGTGCCCTTTCAAAGAAACCATCCCGGCATTTGCCTGGAGTGATTTAGGGAAATCACGGAAAACCTACATCAGGATGGCCGGACGCGGGATTAAACCGTCGTCCTCCCGAATGCGAGTCCAGTGTGCTAACCACCGCGCCACCTCGCTCGGTGTGTTATAAATATTCAGGCACACTCAGAATATTCAAATGGTACAAATGGCTCTGAGCACTATGGGACATAACATCTGAGGTCATCAGTCCCCTAGAATTTAGAACTAATTAAACCTAACTAACCCAAGGACGTCACACACATCCATGCCCGAGGCTGGATTCCAACCTCCGATCGTAGCAACAGCTCGGTTTTGGACTGAAGCGCCTAGAACCGCTCGACCACAGCGGCCGGCAGGGAATACAGAGTATATTCACCTGGTGGTGGTTGCGCGGTTCCGGACTGAAGCGCCTAGAACCGCTCGGCCACTGCAGCCGGCCTCAGAATATTCATGGTAAATGTAAATAAAGGTTTTTCCAGAAATAAATAAGCCAGTTTATTTTTTCGCAAGTATGTTCTCATTAAATGACAATAATTTGCCGTTAAATATTATTTAAATAACTATGTAGGTCTGCTTGACAGAAGCATCTTTTGATTTTCTGTCCAATTGTGGAGTCCGCTAACATATCCGACTGGCCGCTCTTAAATTAGCACAGTTTTTTAATAGCACTTGCAGTCAACATTTGAATAACGTTACTGGCAAAATAATAAAGTGTTCATTAAATAAATACACAAGGCTGACAAAATGTGAGGTGTGAGGTACTGATGCTGTGTTTATTTGGCGTGTAAATGTGGAGAGTACGACGTCCTGACAAATATTTTCATAATGAAAAAATACAAAAGACCTTGTAAATAAAGTAGATACAGATACGTAGCTTTCAAGGGTGGTAGCTCTAGTGCAATGCTATCAGCCGGGATATCGTTTGCTGAAATCACCTGAAGTGATTAAAAGTTGTTAATGAGAGGGTCATTGCGAAAATGTTAATTCATTGTGAGATATTAACTTCTGTAGTTTTAAAGGTACTGAGCTTGATGGATGCGCCTCATTTATCTGAGATTGTCGATGTATTCAGATTTGCGGTAGTGCTTTACTGTGAGTTATAGTCGGATCTCGAAGAGCTGCTACTTAGCCACCTTTAAGATTGTCTGACACTCCACTGTTTCCTGGAGCATCTCCCTCCAGCGATGCCGCTGGTCTGTGTACTTGGACACGTTCGTACCGGGCACCTAGCCAGAAGCCCGAACTGCCGCGGCTCGCCCTAGGACCTCTGTCTGCTAGAGTTCAGCCGTACAACAAATCCATCTTACGTCATAGCAACTGTACGTGACCGATTAGCTCGCCTGCGTTACAATGCACACCGTGCTCGGTCCCTTACGGTACTCGGGAACTCAAAGTAAGGGGTGCGTGTGTAGGTGACGGTACATCAGTAGTGTCTAACAGGGTGGAATTTTGGGGCGGATGGAAGACGCGCTTGGATGGCCGAGGTGGTTAAGGCGATCGCTCACGTTTAGTAGGAAGTCCGGGCTAGAATCAAATGGCTCCGAGCACTATGGGACTCAACTGCTGTGCTCATCAGTCCCCTAGAACTTAGAAGTACTTAAACCTAACTAACCAAAGGACATCACACACATCCATGCCCGAGGGCTAGAATCACAGTCCGGCACTATTTTCATCTGTTACCACTGATTCATTTGAATTGCCAAATGCGGTTAACGTCATTGAAGCCTTTGACAATGTATATCAGTACTGTCGGTGAGTAAGTGAAGCCCATTCTTCTACACTTTCGTTATGATTATGCTGTGGACACCGCCGTCTTCCAAGATGACAGTAATTGTGTTCACAGAGCTGCGTGGACATGTCCGTTGTTCGATAAACGCGCAGGCACATTACGGCATCTCCACTGGCCCGCTAAATCACCCGTTCTTAATCCCACACAAAATGTCTGGACCAA
This sequence comes from Schistocerca americana, assembly GCF_021461395.2. NCBI lineage: Eukaryota > Metazoa > Arthropoda > Insecta > Orthoptera > Acrididae > Schistocerca > Schistocerca americana. The sequence goes on from NC_060122.1 coordinate 691,692,549, forward strand.
TTTGGGACAGGTGGTGAAAGATATGAACCAACATCTCCATAGCTCGTAAACTTTCCAGCCTGTAATAATTAATGTGGCTTCAGGTGGATTGGCATGCTGATAGAAATTTGTAGATCTTTTTCGTCGCTGAACTGGGGCATCATCAAAGATAGCAAAATCACTATATTAGCATGAAGGGTGAAGGTGTTAGTAATTTTTTTGGCCGGTTTGCTTAGTTAGATTCACGTTCGTTCCATTGGTCCAGAGCGAGAAGATTTTCGAGGTACATGAACCGATTTATTAAGTAATTAGTCAATGGAGAAACGGGAGTTTGCTTCCAACTAACCCTTTAGGCTCTTCTTAATCTGAACATTTTTAGCAGGCAAAATTTTAATCTTTCTGTTGTCTGTTTCAAATATTAATTCCATGAAATTCACTGTTGGTTTGAAAGAGATACATATTATTTATGACAAATGTCATAAGCAGTAGTTAGTATTAGCAAGTACATTGAACAGGGCTGTACAGGACATACTCGAATTCATGCCACAAATTATTAGTGTTACACGATTATCGCCTCGAAAAACTTTTTTCCCTTATGAGTTACCCCCGAATATGATTTCGTATGATGATATATTTGTTTTGTATTTTCGGCTGTTCTATTTCGTACTCCTTGCTACTGAACTTATCAGCAAGTTGTAATCCCAAGAGTTTACCAGTGTGAATCTCTCCTACACGGCTGTCATCGCATTTCAGTCATATGTAGTGAGGAAACCTCTTAGAAGTTCTGAATTCTCTACAGCGTCTTTTTTCGGAGCTTGGTGACAAAGAATTATTAGATATGAAACGTCTCCTTAGAAAAATTTATGAATGACTGTGCTGATAAATCTCTTACGTTATTTGATTTTCAAACAGCTGAGCAAAACTGAACGTGCTCAGACATTTCTCTATTTACTTATTCTGATCATCACTAAACTGACACACAATATTTTTAGCGCAACGGAATCTGACTTTCAATAATCCCTACAAAAGAATGGCCCTGACTAACAATAACCTATACGTTTCATGAATCACTTACCTCACAAAAATCTTCGTTACTCGAACTACTGCAATACAGCGAGCGCCAATACTGCCAGCTAAATAAAGGATTCTACTACTGAAGTCACTTAACTACTGATAGGCAAGTTAGCAAATGAAAGATTTTGATAGAGAACAAACAATGTATTTACCTTAATAGTGTTCAAAAGTCATTATATATATATATATATATATATATATATATATATATATATATCAGTTCATGACATCCAGTCTTACAAATTTACTGTCTCTGATGGACACACATCCAGATCATCCGCTCTCAAAACTCCGCCATCTCACTCCCCACATCCACCACTGCTGGCGGCTCACCTCCAACTGCGCAACGCTACGCGCTGTTCACACCCAACTGCCCAACACTACAATGGCAAATATTCCAACAACGAAAACCAGCCACAGATTGCACACAGCACAGTCAGTGATTTTCATACAGAGCGCTACGGGACGTTACCAACATAAAAACCTAAACAACCAACGTACAGATACTATTTATTAATGTCTACGAAAATTTCATTAAGAGCTCTTTCTATAACTCTGAACTGCTATTTATCAAAATGCTTGGATCATCAACATTCTTTTGTATGTCTCGGTCCACAGCCACTGTAAATTAATTAAGTCATTGTCCTACGTAGGCTGCCTTTTTTTTTTCTTCATAAAACAGATCACTTCATGCCTTTGCCCTAACAGCTAATTTCGCCCCTGTGGACAGTTTCAAGCTATCTAGTGGTGAAACAAATGACAAAAGTTGCAGCAGCTTCAAGAATAGAAAAATGAAATCAGAAATGTTCATAAAAACTTTTCACGCGCCTTCGTCACAGTGAAAAACTGTAAGTCACACTTCAATGTGGAGGAAGTAACATCTAAATAAAGTTTATTTGTGAACGTGTTGATAACGGGCACCTGCATGTACCTCAGTTCTCATACAGACGTAAAAATATGGATATTTGGTATTACCGTCAAATGACGTTACAGCTTACTTTTACAGACATGAATTCCGTGTGTAAAAAGATAAAATCCAATCCTTATGCGGATCTTTATCACTGTGTCAACGTAAACTCCACATTAAAATCCATTTGTTCACATTTCAGATAAAACTTCATTTGAAGTGGGCAATGTCTAAAAATCAAATGGTGTAATGTAAGAGATATAAAACATTAGGTTAAAAAAAAAGAAATAAACACTAGGTCCGAGGTATTACGAGGTATGTCTTAACTAAAACTTATGAAAAAAAATCTCATACGTGAAACATGCTTATATCGGAGATACGTGAGCTTTGAAAGTGACGGAAGGCTAGGAAGGTACAACGCCCTCACCACGTGTTTGCGGGAGCAAAGAGACAGCCACAACACAATAAAAACACTTTTCAGTCACAAACTGCCACAAAACACTTATGGCTTGACGAGCGATTACGTGAAATACTCCAACAGCGAGACCGTTTCTTATAGCAGTTACGTTTTAACTTGAAAATTAGGATCTTTTAAGACAACAGTACTAAGCCATGCATACAGGGGAAGATACAATATAATGAAATAAAATTGTCTCACATACCTAGGAATCACATAATACTTATGGCAGGAAGGCTCGTTAAAAAAAAAGGGTTACAACTTATTTGTGTTATAGGATGGAAAATTCAATTCCAAGCATAAGAGAAAACAACAAAAGATCATAACTGTTTGAGCGTTTTATAAAACTGTCTAAAAACCGTTTATTTATCAACTCTCTCTGTTCGTTTGAAAAATTTTCTGAGTGTTTGTTAAAATAGTTATAAATCTCGATCTCTTCCAAAACAGCCATGAGAAAATTCGGAATTTGCTTTATGTGAAATGTGCACGGCGTCGTCAGTATCGTTAGTGACATGGCTGTTGTTATTCGGGTGAGTCTTAAATGATGAAGTGTTGCTATCGCCAAGAAGAGTGTGTTCCTGAATGTCGAGTTCGATGTAAAAATTGTCGTATAAACCACAGTTGAGTTTGCAAATCCCCGACTAGGTAAACAGGTTACGTTTTTATGTGGCGCACCGGATTAGTTTGCCTACCGAGTTGCTGAATCAAAAACTGACGTGCACTCCCGTAATACGCAAAAATCTCGTTAACTGAAGCATGATCATGTGGGAGACATGTGAAGCTTCAAAATTTTTCGCGGAAGGCGGGAATATATAAGCCAATCACTAAGTGAAGGAACAAAAAACTAGCCAAAACACAACATTACCTACAACAATCAAACCATTTATGTCATAACTTCACCACAATTCGGCATCCTGAACATGTTCAGAGAACGAAACCCATCGTAACACAACTAATAACACAGCCGAGGTGGTTTTTATTAATCATTAAATATATTAAACTATTCCTGCCTGAGGGTCACTCTAGAAATTATTGATTTGAGGTAAGCCTTCATATGTGATTCTGGGAGGCATGGGGAACGGTGGATAACCGCCTCTTTTGCTGTTGTGATTGTTGGTGATGGTCAGAATAAGAAAATTAATGCTAGAATGCTGTTCTAGTTCCACTGTAATTCTTCTCTTTTAACCTTTTTTTGTCTACTGAGTTTATTCAACTTGTTGTCGACTTCATCTGTTCCTCTGCGGAATAAAACCAGTGTATCATTTCAGTATCTTTTGTAGTAAATGCTCTTTTCAGCTGTGTGTGTGTTCATTACAAAATTTCTTGTCAGTGTGATTTATAAAAATATCCACCAATGTGCCAAATATGGAGATGCCCTTAGCAACACCTTCAGGTTGATAATATACCTTGTCATTGACAAATAACTTACATAATAAAATCAATAGTTGTACAGTTTAGTCTCTCTCTCCTACGCTAACCCTTCGCCAGCCAGGGTGCCCGTGCAGTTCTAGGCGCTACAGTCTGGAACCGAGCGACCGCTACGGTCGCAGGTTCGAATCCTGCCTCGGGCATGGATGTGTGTGATGTCCTTAGGTTAGTTAGGTTTAATTAGTTCTAAGTTCTAGGCGACTGATGACCTCAGAAGTTAAGTCCCATAGTGCTCAGAGCCATTTTGAACCTAATCCTTCCGTAATGAAGCTGATAATCTTTTGTGCCGGCCGCTGTGGCCGAGCGGTTCTAGGCGCTTCGGTCCGGATCCTCACTGCTGCTACGGTCGCAGGTTCGAATCCTGTCTCGGGAATGGATGTGTGTGATGTCCTTAGGTTAGTTAGGTTTGAGTAGTTACAAGTCTAGGCGATTGATGACCTCACATGTTAAGTTCCATAGTGCTTAGAGCCATTTGAATTTTTTAATCTTTTGTAATAGTAACTGTTTTGGTCACTGCACGTTAGAATATATAAGTTTACAGAATCAAATGAGATAAATTTTGCTCCTCTGGGGCTTCATATATATTTTTTATTTCATTTGCAGTGTCCACTGCATTTTCAACCAAGATTTTGTTTCAAAAGTGTACAAATTTGTTATCATATTGTTCAGTTTTTTGCTAACTACACTACTGGCCATTAAAACTGTTACACCACGAAGATAACGTGCTACAGACGCGCAATTTAATCGACAGGAAGAAGATGCTGTGATATGCAAATGATCAGCTTTTCAGAGCATTCACACAATGTTGGCGCCGGTGGCGAAACCTATAACGAGCTGACATGAGGAAAGTTTCCAACCGATTTCTCATACACAAACAGCAGTTGACCGGCGTTGGCTGGTGAAACGTTGTTGTGATGTCTCGTGTAAGGAGGAGAAATGCGTACCATCACGTTTCCGACTTTGATAAAGGTCGGATTGTAGCTTGTCGTGATTGCGGTTTATCGTATCGCGACATCGCTGCTCGCGTTAGTCGAGTTCCAATGACTGTTAGCAGAATATGGAATCGGTGGGTTCATGAGGGTAATACGGAACGCCGTGCTGGATCTCAACGGCCTCGTATCACTAGCAGTCAAGATGATAGGCATCTTATCCGCATGGCTGTAACGGATCGTGCAGCCACATCTCGATCCCTGAGTCAACAGATTGGGTCGTTTGCAAGACAGAAACCATCTTCTCGAACAGTTCGATAACATTTGCAACGGCATGGACCATCAGCTCGGAGACCATGGCTGCGGTTACCCTTGACGCTGCATCACAGACAGGAGCGCCTACGATGGTGTACTCAACGACGAACCTGGGTGCACGAATGGCAAAATGTCATTTTTTCGGATGAATCCAGGTTCTGTTTACAGCATCATAATGGTCGCATCCGTGTTTGGCGACATCGTGGTGAACGCACATTGGAAGCGTGTATTCGTCATCGCCATACTGGCGTATCACCCGGCGTCATGGTATGGGGTGCCATTGGTTTCACGTCTCGGTCACCTCTTGTTCGAATAGACGGCACTTTGAACAGTGGACGTTACATTTTCGATGTGTTACAACCCGTGGCTCTACCCTCCATTCGATCCCTGCGAAACCCTACATTTCAGCAGGATAATGCACGACCGCATGTTGCAGGTCCTGTACGGGCCTTTCTGGATACAGAAAATGTTCGATTGCTGCCCTTGCCAGCACATTCTCCAGATCTCCCACCAGCTGAAAACGTCTGGTCAATGGGGCCGAGCAACTGGCACGTCACAATACGCCAGTCACTACTCTTAATGAACTGTGGTATCGTGTTGAAGCTGCATGGGCAGCTGTACCTGTACACGCCATCCAAGCTCTGTTTGACTCAATGCCCAGGCGTATCATGGCCGTTATTATGGCCAGAGGTGGTTGTTCTGGGTACTGATTTCTCAGGATCTATGCACCCAAATTGCCTGGAAATGTAATCACATGTCAGTTCTAGTATAATATATTTTTCGAATGAATACCCGTTTATCATCTGCATTGCTTCTTGGTGTAGCAATTTTAATGGCCAGTAGTGTAGATATGCAGGACTCTTAATGCAATTAATGATCTGACAGACTGGAGCATTATGTTTCTGAAGTTTTGGTTGACCTCTGAGGGCCGGAGTTACGCGGTTAATTACTACACAGAGAATGATCTCTTGAGCTGAGACGATGATTTTGTAGTTCTTCAGGGCTTTTTGAAATCATTGCATTAAATTTATTAGTCGGATCTTTCTTAAATTTTGTAACATTTTTAGATACATATATTTGTTGTATCATCACTGTGTAAGTGGGCCTACCCGCCAGCAGTGCTATGAGCTGACGCGTCACGTTGTTGCTAGGCGACGCAATGCGTGTGTACGGTACTCTTGTTTGCATGTTATCCCGTCCGGCGGGCGCGCCCCTGTGTCTGGGACGCGACGCATTCATGCCGCTGTCCGCATAAGTTTTTCGGCAGTCTCTCTCGGCCGTGTGGCCTCCTTTCGCGCGCGCACAGACCTGCATGCATTACGGCCGCCACGTGATTAATGAACGCAGCCGGACGACCAGTGTGGAGCCGCTCGCTGGCACCTGACGGCCGCACAGTGGGCGTCGTCGCGCCGCCCGTTGAAGACCCTTGTTTGTAAACAACCTCAATGCGACCTGGAGCTACAACCACCAAGCGAAAAGTATGGTTAGGAATGGCGGCAGTAGGTTGCTCTGCTGGCTTCCGTTGAGCTTCAGAGCGAAGAAACCTGATTAGTTGTTTTAGTTTTGTTATTTGGTTATCCCATGGGTCATAGTATCGACCTCTCACTATTATTTGGACCAAGTCAGTTACTTTACACATCTGATACACTTTCTCGTCTCTGACATAACGACCGGTATCTATTTTGGAAGTTGAATCTTCCGTATCTTCAGGCGAAATACCCTCAGACTTCAAGAAGAATATAATAATTCCAATCCCAAAGAAAGCAGGCGTTGACAGAAGTGAAAATTACCGACCTATCAGTTTAATAAGTTACGGCTGCAAAATACTAACGCGAATTCTCTACAGGCGAATGGAAAAACTGGTAGAAGCTGACCTTGGGGAAGATCAGTAGAAATATGGGAACACGTGAGGCAATACTCACCCTACGACTTATTTTAGAAGTTAGATTAAGGAAAGGCAAACCTACGTTTCTAGCATTTGTAGACTTAGAGAAAGCTTTTGACAATGTTGACTGGAATACTCTCTTTCAAATTCTAAAGGCGGCAGGGGTAAAATACAGGGAGAGAAAGGCTATTTACAATTTGTACAGAAACCAGATGGCAGTTATAAGAGTCGAGGGACATGAAAGGGAGGCAGCGGTTGGCAAGGGATTGAGACAGGGTCGTAGCCTCTCCCCGATGTTATTCAATCTGTATATTGAGCAATCAGTGAAGGAAACAAAAGAAAAATTCGGAGTAGGTATTAAAATACATGGAGAAGAAATAAAAACTTTGAGGTTCGCCGATGACATTGTAATTCTGTCAGAGACAACAAAGGACTTGGAAGAGCAGCTGAACGGAATGGACAGTGTCTTGAAAGGAGTATATAAGATGAACATCAACAAAAGCAAAACGTGGATAGTGGAATGTAGTCAAATTAAGTCGGATGATGCTGAGGGAATTAGATTAGGAAATGAGACACTTCAAGTAGTAAAGGAGTTTTGCTATTTGGGGAGCAAAATAACTGATGATGGTCGAAGAAGAGAGGATATAAAATGTAGACTGGCAATGGCAAGGAAATCGTTTCTGAAGAAAAGAAATTTTTTAACATTGAGTATAGATTTAAGTGTCAGGAAGTCGTTTCTGAAAGTATACGTACGGAGTGTAGCCATGTATGGAAGTGAAACATGGACGATAACTAGTCTGGACAAGAAGAGAATATAAGCTTTCGAAATGTGGTGCTACAGAAGAATCCTGAAGATGAGATGGGTAGGTCACATAACTAACGAAGAGGTACTGAATAGGATTGGGGAGAAGAGGAGTTTGTGGCACAACTTGACTAGAAGAAGGGATCGGTTGGTAGGACATGTTCTGAGGCATTAGGGATCACAAATTTAGCATTGGAGGGCAGCGTGGAGGGTAAAAATCGTAGAGGGAGACCAAGAGATGAATACACTAAGCAGATTCGGAGGGATGTAGGCTGCAGTAGGTACTGGGAGATGAAGAAGCTTGCACAGGATAGCGTGGAGAGCTGCATCAAACCAGTATCAGGACTGAAGACCACACAACAACAACATATTCAGGCATTCTATGCAATCGGTATGGAATGAGAATAAACGAGAAAAAGACTAAAGTGATGTTATGCAGTACAGGAGCTGAATATGAACCTCTGGGAATGAGAATTGGAACAGAGGAGCTGGAAGTGATAGAGGAATTTACTTACCCGGGAAGTAAAATCACAAGGGAATGGTAGAAGCGGGAAAGAAATTGCGAGCAGAATACAAAAGGCCAAAATTGCATTTAATCGGAGAAGGAACTTACTCACCAGCAACAATATCAGTCTGAAAATAAGGAAACGTATCATGAAAGGTTTCGTTTGGAATGTGGCCCTATACGGATGTGAAACTTGGACAATTGGAAGAGAAGAGAGAAGACGGCTAGAGTCCCTGGAGATGTGGTGCTGTAGAAGGATGATGAAGATCAAGCTGGAGAGACAAAGTAAGAAATGAAGAGGCACTTAGAAGCGTACAGGAAACCAGATCTCTGTGGAGGCACAGCCAAACAAGTAGAGACAAACTTGTAGGGCACATCCTACGACACAACAACATCATTGGAACAATAGCAGAAGGAGCTAATGAGGGAAGGAATCGGCGGGGGCGACCAAGGATATCGTACATGCAACAGATCATGAATGACGCTGGATGTAACATATACGTGGAAATGAAAAGGAAGGTAGACAGAAGAGAGGAATGGCGCTCTGCTGCAAACCAACTTCAGGGTTGAACACTAAAAGAAGAAAGAATCTTTAGGTATTTGATCGTTGGCTATAAACACTTGACGGTAAGATGGGGTTGAAAGGTGAAATAGTTATCAACCGATGCGTTGGTTTAAACAGTTCAGGGCTTTACTAGGTTTGATCCATTGGAAATGATACGCCGTCAGCTTGTTTTGATCTCTGTACTGAGTTCTCCGGACAGTTACAGGGGGACTATAGTTTAACACGGGCTCCAAACCACAGTGCAGCACGGCAGTTTTTACATTAACAAACATTTGTAGTGGTGAAAGAAGAGAAAAATGACAGATGGAAATCCTAGACTTGAGCGAGGGATCGAAACCAAAGGCACAGTATCCTTGCCATTGAATCACCAAATCTAGTACATCCGCAGACCAGGATTCTCAACGTTGGGGCATAGAATAGTATGTTCGCATTCGATTATACGTGAGACGTAAGACTGATGAAGGGCGCCTTTTCACGGTTCGTGTGGCTCCCCCAGTCGGAGCTCAGAGTCCTCCCTCGGGCATGGGTGTGTGTGTTGTCCTTAGCGTAAGTTAGTTTAAGTTATATGGAGTAGTGTGTAAGCCAAGGGACCGATGTCCTCAGCATTTTGGTCCCATTGGACCGAAAACTAAACTCCGTCCGAACAGGCCTTGGAAGGCCCAAAGGTACCGACCGGCCGCCGTGTCATCCTCAGCCCACAGGCGTCACTGACGCAGATATGGAGGGCATGTGGTCAGCCCACCGCTCTCCCGGCCGTATGTCAGTTTCCGAGACCGGGGCCGCTACTTCTCAATCAGGTAGCTCCTCAGTTTGCCTCACAAGGGCTGACTGCATCCCACTTGCCAACAGCGCTCGGCAGACTGGATGGTCATCCATCCAAGTCCTTGCCCAGCCTGACAGCGCTTAACTTCGGTGATCTGACGGGAACCGGTGTTACCACTGCGCAAAGGCCCTTGGCATAGGAACTTACTACAAATTTCCAATTTTCCAGTTGTTTGAGGGTGTCTGGAAGCTTTATCGGGTGACCCAGGATACATGTGAGAGGAGAGTAATCTGCTACAGAAAGCGAGGCGGAATACATGGCGCTCAAGGGAATGATATAACATGGGAGGGGTGGAGGTCTATGCAACAGCTGTGTAGGTGAGGTTGGAGCGGATGAGGGTCATGTAGATATGTATGATGTTCGAACACCTTCTTCGGCCGTTTCAGCATTCTACTTTTTGCATCCTCGCTACCAATCAGTAGTGGCGAACACTTATTTCCCTCAGCTGAACAAAATCAGATAGGATGTTCGACACCGTGTTCTGCCCTCGCTTGAGCACCCAGTGAGCTTAACGACGACTGCACAAAGGGCTGTCGCCATTGGCTTGTCGGCCCTATAAGCGTTTCCCTCACTCGCCGTCGTCAGCGGGAGAAGAATCACGCCTTCTCCAGAGGGGAGCTCTTATTGCTGCAAACGTTCTTTCTGCAGCCAGCTCGAAGTCGTCCTCAGGCCCGCCAGCGGAGGCTCTGTGACACGCTCCCGCCCCCCTCCCACCCCCTCTCCCCTCCCCCTCATCACCTCCTCCATAGAAACGACGCCTCGTTGCGCTTCTTTTAATCATTCTAATGGTCGAGAGCCCCTCTGCCAGGGGTATTTCCTGAAATGGCGACGCCGGCGTCTTTTCATCTCAGCTAAAGGAGTCTTCAGATATTAGCTCGCATCTGGCTACCAGAATCCAACACCGCCATGGAACCCGATTATAAATTCACCGGCGGTGCTTGCAACAGGTGCCCGGGAGCCACAGTCAATACGGGTACTCTACGGTTTGCGTAATTTGTGTAGGGTCCGGCGTGGAACAGGCGAGCTTAGACGGATTGCTGAATTTTGTGCGTGTCTTCTCACACCACAGCTACAGATGAGGAACTTTGTAAGGTAACAGGCGACAATGTCGCTCAATAACACAGATATCACAGCTACGGCTCTGTGTCGACTGCTGAACACGTGTACTGTGTGGAATTTTGCAGAGAATTTTCCAGCAAAAGGAGAAAAAACTGATCTGAAATTTTTTTGAATGATGCTGCCTCCATTTTATTTTTATACGATCCAGATTCTCGCCATAGGCCATTTGCAAGTACAAAAAATTATTTACGTGTCAAAAGATATCAGACTGGAATAAATACAAATCCTTGTCGAAAAAGGGATATATGGTCATATAGGTCAGATCCGTCATTAGTAAAAGTGCGAGTATCTCTAAAACGCTGAAATATATGGCAGACTTTCATTTCTGGACTCTGTAGCACAGCTCTTATACGAAAATGCTAACCAGTGTGGCGCATGCCTGTTTATTAGTTAGTAGTACAACAGCTGGAATGGGATTTTCACTCTGCAGCGGAGTGTGCGCTGATATGAAACTTCCTGGCAGATCAAAACTGAGTGCCGGACTGAGACTCGAACTCGGGACCTTTGCCTTTCGCGGACAAGTGTTCTACCACGTTTTTTTATCTCATTTTGTTCGCTTTTGTTCGTTGCATCTGCTCGGGGCGGACGTCGTCAGACATCCGTTTAAGTTCGTTGTTGATCAATTAACTCAATTTTTTTTTTTATTACAGAAAGCAGCTAACCCTCTGGCCGAACACGCTGAGCTACCGTGCCGGCTACATCTGCTTGGGGCGGACGTCGTAAGACACCCGTTCAAGTTCGTCGTGGATCGATTAACTCAGTTTTTTTATTACAGAGGGTAAATAACCCTCTGACCGAACACGCTGAGCTACCGTGCCGGCACAACTGAGCTACCCTAGCACGACTCACGCCCCTTCCTCACAGCTTTACTTCTGCCAGTACCTGGTCTCCTAGCACTTTCCCGCGAAAGGCAAATGTCCCGAGTTCGAGTCTTGGTACGGCACACAGTTTTAATCTGCCAGGAAGTTTCATATCAGCGCACACTCCGCTGCAGAGTGAAAATCTCATTCTGGAAACATCCCCCAGGCTGTGGCTAAGCCACGTCTCCGCAATATCCTGTCTTTCATGTGTGCTAGTTCTGCAGGGTTCGCAGGAGAGCTTCTGTTAAGTTTGGAAGGTAGAGACTAGGTACTGGCAGAAGTAAAGCTGTGAGGACGGGGCGTGAGTCGTGCTTGGGTAGCTCGGTTAGAGCACTTGCCCGCGAAAGGCAAAGGCCCCTAGTTCGAGTCTCGGTCCGGCATACAGTTTTAATCTGCCAGGAAGTTTCAGTACAACAGCTGTGCTATAGGGTTCAGAAATGATAGTCTGCAAAATATTTAGGCGTTTTAGAGATGTTCTCACTTTTACTAATGACAAATCTGGCCTATATGGCCATATATGCTTTTCTGACAAGGACTTGTGTTCCCCACCTGTCTGACATCTTTTGACATACGAAGAGGCTTTGTACTTGAACATGGCCTAAGGCCAAAATCTGCATCGTATACCAATAAAATAAAACTTATTACCCTCAAATGGAAGCAGCATCCTTCAAAAAATTTACCGTGACTGTGACTCCAGCGAAAATAAAAATTATGATTTGGAAGCACAATCATAAAGTCCAATACAATATGTTGCCAATGCACTTAAAATCACAACTTCGAATGGATGAGATTCGGAAACTAATAAATATGTCGACAACGAAAAACATTAAGTTAGTTTGTTATAAACAAAAAACATAAATAGTAATGCTGTACGCCAAGGCAAATCACGCACCGAGAAACAGTTCAGTTTCTGCAATGATGATTGTGATAAGATTTTATTCTACGTTTATTGTATGAAAAGCTGGATATTAATCTTATAAAACAGGACACTTCAATAACGCGGTGTGGAAACGGCAAGAGTGTTAAAAGTAAGTGTCTTGACTCGTGTGCGTCAATTCTGTATCTGTGATGTAAAAATCTAAAAAAAAAAGTGAATTTTATAACAGTTTGTGAATGAAATGACATTTCCAGGGGCATATGTGGACTCTGACCACAATCTATTGGTTATGAACTGTAGATTAAAACTGAAGAAACTGCAAAAAGGTGGTAATTTAAGGAGATGGGACCTGGATAAACTGACTAAACCAGAGATTGTACAGAGTTTCAGGGAGAGCATAAGGGAACAATTGACAGGAATGGGGGAAAGAAATACAGTAGAAGAAGAATGGGTAGCACTGAGGGATGAAGTAGTGAAGGCAGCAGAGGATCAAGTAGGTAAAAAGACGAGGGCTAGTAGACATCCTCGGGTAACGGAAGAAATATTGAATTTAATTGATGAAAGGAGAAAATATAAAAACTAAGTAAATGAAGTAGGCAAACGGGCAAACAAACGTCTCAAAAATGAAATCGACAGGAAGTGCAATATGGCTAGAAGACAAATGTAAGGATGTAGAGGCTTGCCACTTGCATGAATATCAAGAGCTCAGATGGAAAACCAGTTCTAAGCAAAGAAGGGAAAGCAGAAAGGTAGAAGGAGTATATAGAGGGTCTCTACAAGGGCGGTGTACTTGAGGACAATATTATGGAAATGGAAGAGGATGTAGATGAAGATGAAATGGGAGATACGATACTGCGTGAAGAGTTTGACAGAGCACTGAAAGACCTGAGTCGAAACAAGGCCCCGGGAGTAGACAACATTCCATTGGAACAACTGACGGCCTTGGGAGAGCCAGTCCTGACAAAACTCTACCATCTGGTGAACAAGATGTATGAGACAGGCGAAATACCCTCAGACTTCAAGAAGAATATAATAATTCCAATCCCACAGAAAGCAGGTGTTGACAGATGTGAAAATTACCGAACTATCAGTTTAATAAGTCACAGCTGCAAAATACTACCGCGAATTCTTTACAGACGAATGGAAAAACTGGTAGAAGCCGACCTCGGCGAAGATCAGTTTGGATTTCGCAAAAATGTTGGAACACGTGAGGAAATACTAACTTATCTTAGAAAATAGATTAAGGAAAGGCAAACCTACATTTCCAGCATTTGTAGACTTAGAGAAAGCTTTTGACAAAGTTGACTGGAATACTCTCTTTCAAATTCTAAAGGTGGCAGGGGTAAAATACAGGGAGAGAAAGGCTATTTTCAATTTGTACAGAAACCAGATGGCAGTTATAAGAGTCGATGGGCATGAAAGGGAAGTAGTGGTTGGGAAGGGAGTGAGACAGGGTTGTAGCCTCTCCCCGATGTTATTCAATCTGTATATTGAGCAAGCAGTAAAGGAAACAAGAGAAAAATTCGGAGTAGGTATTAAAGTCCATGGAGAAGAAATAAAAACGTTGAGGTTCGCCGATGACATTGTAATTCTGTCAGAGACAGCAAAGGACTTGGAAGAGCAGTTGAACGGAATGGACAGTGTCTTGAAAGGAGGATATAAGATGAACATCAACAAAAGCAAAACGAGGATAATTGAACGTAGTCGAATTAAGTCGGGTGATGTTGAGGGAATTAGATTAGGAAATGAGACACTTAAAGTAGTAAAGGAGTTTCGCTATTTGGGGAGCAAAATAATTGATGATGGTCGAAGTAGAGAGGATATCAAATGTAGACTGGCAATGGCAAGGAAAGCGTTTCTGAAGAAGAGAAATTTGTTAACATCGAGTATAGATTTAAATGTCAGGAAGTCGTTTCTGAAAGTATTTGTATGGAGTGTAGCCGTGTATGGAAGTGAAACATGGACGATAAATAGTTTGGACAAGAAGAGAATAGAAGCTTTCGAAATGTGGTGCTACAGAAGAATGCTGAAGATCAGATGGGTAGATCACATAACTAATGAGGAAGTATTGAATAGAATTGGGGAGAAGAGGAGCTTGTGGCACAACTTGACTAGAAGAAGGGACCGGTTGGTAGGACATGTTCTGAGGCATCAAGGGATCACAAATTTAGCATTGGAGGGCAGCGTGGAGGGTAAAAATCGTAGAGGGAGACCAAGAGATGAATACACTAAGGAGATTCAGAAGAATGTAGGTTGCAGTAAGTACTGGGAGATGAAGAAGCTTGCACAGGATAGAGTAGCATGGAGAGCTGCATCAAACCAGTCTCAGGACTGAAGACAACAACAACAACAACAACAACAACAACAACAACAACATGAATGAAATGAAAGAACAATTAATTATTTGTGCTAAATGATCTTCAATTGATATGTGTAAGGTGTGAAGCGTAAATAACAGTTTGCAAATCGAAGGTGGTTGGCCACAGATAGACTTTTGACTGCAGTAGCTGGTCACGTGATTCGCTGAGCTGAGAGCATGGAGAGGTTTTGTCGTGGTCTTTTGCGGGCGGACGTTGATCTTGTAAGATCGTGCGCTGAAGTGCCGCGCGTGTATGCAGGTCGAGTAAGTCATTTTCAGCAATTAATGTGAGAGAGGTTGGAGTGCTTTTATTTAGTGGCTGGTATATTAGCAGCCGTTTTTTTGTGAAGAACGTAACGTTTTAGATTCGTGCACGTAATTTGTCAGCAAACTGCTGTACATGCACTGCTAGACAAATGATAATTTAATTAGTCCTTGGTATATTAATATCGAACCGATTCCAGTTGTTTCTTGATGTCATATGATCTCGTCTCTTTCGTTTTATGCCTTATTATCGGTGTATCCTATGTTGAGACGGCGCTCGAAATAATATGATCCGCTCTCCACATTTCAAGAAAATGCCGTACCGGCAATGGTGACAGCAGTGACGTAACGTCGCAGCAGACAGAGAACTTTACGGACGCTTCCATCCAGCGCATCTCAACATCAAGGCTGTGATACATCCAGAAGAATCTTACAGAAGACACGTTTAAACAGAAAAAAAGGATGAAGGGGAGGCGATAGTTGTTCCAAAAGCATTTTCTGCCACACACCGTTGTAAGGTGACTTCGGGGCTAAAAATTTAGATGTTACCTGCGAGAAGTGGACACATGTCTGACACATCAAATAAAAAATGTATACTTGTATAAAATAACACTTCAGATTTAAATGTCTGAGCTAAACTTAAGAAGCAAAGTTAGCGATCACGGATCAGCTCGTTAAAATATGAGAAGCACCTTTGAGATCTGTGTTTTTATGATTGGTTGCATTTATCTCTAGTTTTCAGCAGGTTTCGTTTGAAATTTTTAATTCATATACACTATGTCATCAAAAGTATCCGGACACCCGGCTGAAAATGACTTGCAAGTTCGTGGCCCCCTCCACGGTAATGCTGGAATTCAATATGGTGTTGGCCTACTCTTAGCCTTGATGACAGCTTCCACTCTCGCAGGCATATATTCAGTCTGGTATCTTGGGGAATGGCAGCCCATTCTTCACGGAGTACTGCACTGAGGAGAGGTATCGATGTCGGTCAGTGAGACCTGGTACGATGTCGGCGTTCCAGAACATCCCAAAGGTGTTCTATAGGATTCATTTCAGGACTCTGTACAGGCCAGTCCATTACATGGATGTTATTGTCGTGGTACCACTCCGCCACAGGCCGTGCATTATGAACAGGTGCTCGATCGTGTTGAAAGATGCAATCGCCAGCTCCGAATTGCTCTTCAACAGTGGGAAGCAAGAAGGTGCTTAAAACATCAATGTAGGCCTGTGCTGTGATAGTGCCACGCAAAACAACAAAGGGTGCAAGCCCCTCCATGAAAAACACGACTACACCATAACACCACCGCCTCCGAATTTTACTGTTGGCACTACACATGCTGGCAGATGATATTCACCGGGCATTCACCATACCCACACCCTGCCATTGGATCGCCACATTGTGTACTGTGATTCGTCACTGCACACAACGTTTTTCCACTGTTCAATGGTCCAATGTTTACGCGCCTTACACCACGCGAGGCGTCGTTTGGCATTTACCGGCGTCACGTGATTTATGAGCAGCCTCTCGACCATGAAATTCAAATTTTTTCACCTACTGCCTAACTGTCATAGTACCTGCAGTAGATTCTGATACAGTTTGGATTTCCTGGATAGATGTCTGCCTATTACACGTTACGACCTTCTTCAACTGACGGAGTTCTCTGTCAGTCTCTTCTCGTTTCCACTTCACTGTCACATCGGAAACAGTGGACCTAGGGATGTTTAGGAGTGTGGAAATCTCGCGTGCAGACGTATGACACAAGTGACACCGTATCACCTACCCACGTTCGAAGTCCGTAGTTCCGCGGAGCGCCCCATTCTGCTCTCTCACGATGTCTAACGATTAATGAGGTCGCTGATATGGAGTACCTGGCAGTAGGTGGCAGCAAAATGCACCTAATATAAAACACGTATATTTTTGAGGGTGTTCGGATATTTTTGATCACACAGTGTATATTAGAGAAAATTTCAGTGTGTTAAGTTTTATTCATAAATAACTATGAAGTGTTAATACAATGTCCGTTCACATTGTAACCACCTGCCAGAAGCCTGAATAACCATCTTTTGCAACACGATCGTAACGAGAATTGCAGGTAGAGGGTCAGTGACATTCTGGAAGGAACCGATAGGTATATGGATGGAGCCCTGTCTACTCCAGTGCCAGGACCAGCTGCACTAGCTTTCTCGGTGGAGAATCCATGGCTTGAACAGCCCAGCCGAGATGGTCCCACAGATTCTCTGCTGGGTTTAAATCCAGCAAGTATGGTGGCCAAGGGAATACGGTAAATTCATCCTGGTGTTCTTAGAACTACACACCTATACTGCGATTTGTGTGACATATTGCATTGTCCTGGTGGTAGATGCCATCGTGCCGAGGGAAATCGAACTGCATGTAGAGGTCGAATGGTTGTGTTGGTCCATAGTGCCTTCCAAAATGACGCGATCTCCCAGGGAATGCCACGAAAATATTCCACAGACCATAACCGCTCACTCCTCCGGTCTGGACCCTTCCGACAATTGTTGTAGGGTGTTTGCTTTCAGACGATTCTCACCGTACACTGTGAACGTTTGGTGGGTGCTATTCTGTCATTCTGCGCAACGGATTAGTCTGAGATGTACCCTTTACCCTGCAAGATGCAATTTCCACCCCCACACTACCACAGAAGTCAGACAGACGCTCCTAACGTTCTAAAGAGAAATGCCTGAAAAACTTTCAGCAATAAATATCTTCTGGAGTCGTCCGCTGTAAGGAAATGACACAAAAATTCACACAATTTCCTACATAAGTAGTGGGATACTTGCGTACTGGAGTAGTGCTAGTTAGTGTAAGAAAAACATGAAACTAACGAAAATTATTATTTATTTTCCTAAAATTCTGAGAAATCACAATGGCACTTTTAGTTATGAACTGAACAAGCTATTTCCGAGTTCTTTTTGGAATGTGAAGTTATCTCTCAAGGATACGATTCGCTAATGAAATTTCTATACGAAGTTTAAGATTGTTATTGACTTGGCAGAATGACTGAGAGCTGCGCCTACTCAACTTCAATAATTATCCATTAGAATGTTGCCAGGTACAGTCGAGGCTGTCGCATGTGAAATGCAGTGAAGTGTACTGTTGTGGAGGAAATATGGGGCTTGCAAGAGCTGTAGCGCACAATACCGTACGCTGCGATGACTGCTGTCTGCGCCGCTCGCTGCTGACAAATAAGATAACTCTCGTTCTATCTGGATTGACCTTCGCCAATCATTCTCTCCTTACGCCTTGATGAAGTCAAGGACTCCTATTCGCCCCTAGTCTAACTATTGGCGTGGTACACTGGTCAGATAACCAGTCCACCACGATGCCACTCAAAAATTTGCTCGCAGGCATTTAACTATAACTCTGTCCATTCACACTGCACAATTAAGTGTGGCGGCCAACACAGTCAACAATGCTTAATCACAAGGACTCAATATAGAGTCGCACTCTGATTCCCTCTCGACAGAAGTGCTCTCCCAGTGAAGTACTGAGGAGAGACTTGTTCCTCGCTCTTTGAGTACACGTATGAGTGTGCATGCTCTCGTTACATGTTCTCGCTCCAAGAGTGAAAACGGAATGGCCCCTCTCCACTCCAGACGTGAAGGGGTATATCTTTTGATCTCTTCCATTACTCCTTCAGCTCAAGACGTCAGAAATATTGTCTACGAATCAGCATTGCTCTTCTAATATGGGAAAATGACGTTTCATTTAAGGCGATGAATCCGGAAGTCTGTAGCACCGGCGTTTGGCGTTTGCTGTCTCCCTGTGAAAATCTCTGAAACTGTGTGCTATGTTGTAAAGAATGCGTAGGCTGGGCACTCCCACACAATGTAGCGGAATTTGCTTTTAAGCCGAACACGGGGTCGTTCTTTCTTTCACTCGGGCAAACGCTGTCTGCTCTGTGGGCGGTTACTGGCCGACATAGATAGGCTGGGTCGTCCTCTGAAGGGTCCGGCCCCCCGGCGTGCAGTTTGCGTCTCCCGAGATAAAAGCCCCTGCGACTGTCGTGTCTTGAATGTGTGTGTGTACGCCAACCTCCAGTATTTCAGTCTCGGAGAGCATTTGCGATTTATTAGTTATTTGCATATCGTTTACATGAATTCATACAACATTGACTTTATCTTACCGAGTTTGGGTTCGAATGAAGCGTCTTGATGTGCGAAATATTATTGTGAGGGCGGAATATGTAAGCAATGAAGGTCAGGAGACCACGACGTCTTACAACACATCAAGGGCCATCTGTTTGATGGAACATAAACGTGATTCATCTAAAAAGGCCAACTGTTGTCAATCAGTGGACATCCCGTTGCTGTACTGACGTGCAAATTCCAGCCTTGGTCGCAAATAAACAGTAGTCAGCATGGGTGCATGAACGAGATGCCTGCTGTAGAACCCCGTTATGCAGCAACGTTCGTTGAAAGGTCGTTGAGGAGACACTGTTAGTACCCCCTTTGTTCATCTGGGCGTTCAGTTGCTCAACAGTTGTACTCTATTCGCCCGCACACATCTCTGCAACTGTCGGTTCACGCCTCTCATCTATGGCCCATGGTGCACCAGAGTTGCCTCAGCGCTAGTTTTGGATATCGTCATTTTCCCATGAATTGTATACTTTAAACACGGCGGTACTCGATCAGTTTACACACTTAATCGTTTCGGAATTGCTAATGATCATGCCCTGTTGGACGTCAGATAAATCGCTCATTTTCCACATTGCGACAGCGACTGCGCTGTGTCCGGAACCGCGGGACCGCTACGGTCGCAGGTTCGAATCCTGCCTCGGGCATGGATATGTGAGATGTCCATAGGTTAGTTAGATTTAAGTAGTTCTAAGTTCTAGGGGACTGATGACCTAAGATGTAAAGTCCCATATTGCTCAGAGCCATTTGAACCATTTGACTGCGCTGTTTTCTACGCGCTTTATATACCCTCCACTGTACTGCTGCCACCTGTCCTCTGTGAGTGGTTATTGCACGTTTACGTCGCACATACGCGGTGGTCACATTAACGTAACTGGGCCGTCTATGTGAATGATGTTTCCTATCAAGTGAAAAACCTTTTCTAGGCTCGAGAAGTGCAGTTTACCACCAGTAATATAAAATGTCAGTTTTAATGGATCTTGGCAGGTGTCATATGTTTGCACAGACTTCAGTAAGTTATGTAAATCATTATGCGAAACAAATGATTTGCGGAAACAGATTGTCCCACACACGCATATGCATTGGTAGTTTGTACAAGGTGATCATAAACCGACTGAAAAGCTTGTGAGGGTGTCGCACGGCAGGTTGCACTGAGAAGTAGTTGTTAAGAGAGAAACTCGATACGTTGCGCCGTTTCCGAGTACATTAGCATTGAGGTTAGCCAATGGGTCCGTTGCGCGCGCAATTCAGCGGCCCACAAGATACGATTAGTGTCAGTTGTCACGAGACCAATAAGCCTTTGGTTAGGGCTCGGCCCTTACTATCGTCCCATGTCCAGTGTTTGTATCGCCCTCTTGTTCAGTTTTAGAAAACCAAACGAAGAACACGTTTGGTGATACAGTCTCTGGCGGGCCGCTTGAATTTGCGCGTGCAACGGCCTGATTGACTAACTTCAATCCTAATTATCTTAGAAACGGCGCAAAGTATCAAATTTTTCTCTTAACAATTATTTCTCAGCATAATCTACGCTGGAAGTCCTTTACAAGGTTTTCAGACTGTTTCTGACTACCCTATATAAAACATGATTACAGCCAAGTTGTGGGTGTTCCAGAACTGCCAACGCACCTCTTCATTCAGCTGCTCTGACTCCATTAGACAGGTGTTGCAGAAAGAACAACTGATCTTTAAGAATTATCAACAAACTTGTGAAACTCTGCTCTCTCCTTTTATTCTCGGAACCAAGAAGACCGTACAACACGGAGGAATAATTGATGCCGTAAGTTTTTATTTACAGAATTCGATGCTACTCTCCAAGTTTGTAAATAATCATTACTAGCACCATTTAATACCGTCTAATTCTGCTAGTGTACTTGATAACCGCCTAGGTTTGGTTAGGAAGTGAGTCAACATGGTTTCGCAGGTATCTCGCATCCAGGAAAAGCCACTCGTTGAGGAATTCGTCGCGCAATTCCAACAAATTCTGACGACGCGGATGGCGTTTTAGCCACTGTTCCAACACGGCCCACAGATGTTCTATGGGGTTCATGTCAGATGATACCGCAAGCCATTCGAATTGCATAGCCCACGCAGGATACGGTGGACGATGTGAAGTGACCAGTTTTCGCTGGGCGAGTTCATTCGTTCGTTTGTAAAGGGAGGCCGAAGTGTGTGACACTTTTCGACCGGTCGGCGATGACACAACAAACGTGCACGCCCTGCAGTCTTTCTTAAACGATTTTAGAGAAACGATTCGGTAAAAATAATTCATTTTTGATTTACTTACAGATTTATATGTCAGGTTAATGTTGACGTGCCTACATTTCGTTAATGACCATACGTATTGTGATATTTACTGCACGAAATTCGCAAAATTTTGCAATGAAAAATAGAAGTAGCTATGATTTTGCGTTTGGTGCATATTACATAATATTTTGCAGCGTATGAAATTTAGCTAACACATTGAATTTTTCTTTAGACTTGGGCGGAGGTCTCTATCTGTTACCAATCTCGAGAAAACTGATCTGACGTGGCAATTTTATTTGTGATCCTGCCACGCCAGCGATAATGCCAGAGTGAAACATTCACAACATTCCTCGTATTTCATAAACAGTTTGAGATATCGAAATGAGATTTCGGCAAATGATAGCAGGCAAAACGAAGAGTATTTTGCCATAAGGTTACTATGCAAAACTCCATTATCTACCATGTTATTCCACTAACTACAGACGTTTTGGATGAAAGAATGCAATTTTTAAGGGCCATCGATAGGTGGTGAAACGAGAGATGGTACAGGTTTTGGAACAACATGTGTGAAGACATGACACATTTATTTTGTACCGAGAATGTGCTTTTTCATAAGCAACTGACCTTACATTTCCCCAATTCCTCACTTAATACATAACTTTTTTCGCAATTCTTTTCAAAAATGTGTGTAAATTCCTATGGGACCAAATTGCTGAGGTCATTGTTCCCTAGACTTACACACTACTTAAACTAACTGATGCTAAGAACAACACACACA